>NW_026651906.1:0-24324 GCF_029873635.1 Malania oleifera | reverse complement strand
GTTTATACGCGTATTGAAAGGGGGTTTGGGGTGGTTGGGTGTGGGGTGGGTTTTAGGGGGTCGGGGTAGCCGTTTAGTGGCTTACGGTATTGGGTCTTTGGGTGTTTGTAGGTTTCCGGGTTTAGGGTTTAGGTTTTTTTGTTGGGTGTTTACTACTGATTGTACGTTTAGGGATTAGGGTTTGGGGTTTTTTAGGGTTTTTCTGTGTATAAGTTTTTAAGGGGTTTTAGGGTTTGGGGTTTAGAGTTAAGGGTTTAGATTTAAGGGTTTATGGGTTTTGGGAATTTTATGCTTTTTGGCCTAAGGGTTTTTTTGGAGTTTTATGGTTGGAGGTTTAGGGTTTTTTTAATTTAATTTTTTAGGGTCCCTAGTTTTGTTTAAAGGGTTTTTAGGTTTTTAGGGGTTTAGGGTTTAGGTGAATTAGGGTTTAGGTTTTAGGGTTTTAGGGCCTTGGGGCTTTAGGGTTTGGGTTTTTAGGGTTTATTGGTTTTTTTTTTGGTTTAGGGTTAGCGCTTTTGGATTTAAGGGTTTGGGCTTTAGGGTTTTAGTGTTTGGTGGGGTTTAGGGTTTTTTACGGATTAGGGTTTAGAGGGTTTAGGGTTTATTAGGGTTTAAGGGTTTTTAGGGTATCCGGTTTTAAGGGTTTTGGTGTTTTTAGTGTTTATGGGTTTAGTGTGTTTTAGGATTTGGGTTGGTGTTTAGGGTTTAGGGTTTTATTCCTTTTTTAAGGTTTGGCATTTTACGATTTTTATGATTATTTTAGGGTTAGAGGGTTTTAGTGTTTTTAGGTGTTTTTATAAAGTTTTTGCACTAGGCCTTTAAGGAATTAGGGTTTCGGGTTGCGGATTAGTGTTTAGGGTTTTTTTGGGTTCAAGGTTTGTGTTTAAAAAGGGTTGAGGGTTTTTTGTTTTTTTGGGGCCTTTGGGTTGGGTTTAGGGTTTAAGATTAGCGTTTAGGGTTTAGGGCTTACGGTATAAGGGGTTTTTAGGTTTAAGGTGTTTTTTGTTTGGGTGGTTTTAAATCGATTTTAACGAATTTTTTTGCGAATTATTGTTTAGGGTTTTTGGGTTTTTGGGGTGTTGGTTTGGGGGGGGGCCTTAGGTTTTAGATTTAGGGTTTAGGTTTTAAGGTTTAGGTAGGGGTTTAAGAGCCGTTTAAGGTTTTTGGGGTTTAAGAGGGGTTTAGGACTATGGGTTTAAGGGTTTAGGGTTTAGTGTTTTGGGTTTAGGGTTTAGGGTTTAGTTTTTAGGGTTTACAATTTACGGTTTACGATTTACGGTTTTAGGCTTAGGGCATAGAGTCTAGGTTTTAGGGTTTAGGGTTTAGGTTTTAGTGTTTAGGTTTTAGGGTTAGGGATTCGGGTTTAGGGTTTAGGGTTTAGTCTTAAGGTTTTAGGGTTTTGGGCTTAGCGTTTAGGGTTTATGGTTTAGGGTTTAGGGTTTATGGTTTAGGGCTTAGGGTTTAGGGTTTAGGGTTTAGGGTTAGGGTTTAGGTTTTAGGGTTAGGGATTAGGGTTTTAGTGTTTAGTGTTAGATTTTAGGGTTAAAGATTAGGGTTAACGGTTTGGGGTTTAGGGCTAGGGTTTCGGGTTTAGGGTTTAGCGTTTGGGGTTTCGGGTTTATGTTTTACGATTTTAGGGATTAGGGTTTAGGTTTTAAGGTTTAGGGTTCTAGGTTTTAAGGGTTTAGGGTTTAGGGTTTGTTATTTAGGGTTTAGGGTTTAGGGGTTTAGGATTTTGGGTTAGGGTCTAGGGTTTAGGGTTAGGGATTAGGGTTTGTCGTTTTGGGTTTAGGTTTAGGGTTTAGGGTTTGGGGTTTAGGGTTTAGCGTTTGTGGTTTAGGGTTCAGGGTTTATGGTTTTAGGGATTAGGGTTTAGGTTTTAGGGTTTAGAGTTCCAGGTTTGAAGGGTTTAGGGTTTAGGGATTAGGGTTTATGGTTTTGGGTTTTGGTATTAGTGTTTATTGTTTAGGGTTTCGGGCTTAGGGTTTATGGTTTAGGGTTTAGGGTTTAGGGTTTAGGGTTTTGGAGTTAGGGTTGTGGGTTTAGGTTTAGGGTTAACATTTTAGGGTTTATGGTTTTGGGGTTTAAGATTTAGGGTTTAGGGTTTTGGCCAAGGGTTTAGGACTTAGGGATTTGGGTTTAGGGTTTAGGGTTTTTGTGTTTATGTTTTAGTGTTTAGGATATAGGGTATAGGGTTTAGTGTATAGGGTTTAGGGTTTAGGGTTTAGGGTTTAGGGTTTGGGGTTGGAGTTAAGGGTTTAGGGTTTTGGGTTTAGGGTTTGGAATTTAGGCTTTAGGGCTTAGGGTTTAGGGTTTAGCGTTTGGGGTTGCGGGTTTAAGTTTTACGATTTTAGGGATTAGGGTTTAGGTTTTAGGGTTTAGGGTTCTAGGTTTTAAGGGTTTAGGGTTTAGCGTTTGTTATTTAGGGTTTAGGGTTTAGGGGTTTAGGATTTTGGGTTTAGGGTCTAGGGTTTAGGGTTAGGGATTAGGGTTTGTCATTTTGGGTTTAGGTTTAGGGTTTAGGGTTTAGGGTTTAGGGTTTAGCGTTTGGGGTTTAGGGTTTAGGGTTTATGGTTTTAGGGATTAGGGTTTAGGTTTTAGGGTTTAGGGTTCCAGGTTTGAAGGGTTTAGGGTTTAGGGATTAGGGTTTATGGTTTTGGGTTTTGGTTTTAGTGTTTATGGTTTAGGGTTTCGGGCTTAGGGTTTATGGTTTAGGGTTCAGGGTTTAGGGTTTAGGGTTTTGGAGTTAGGGTTGTGGGTTTAGGTTCAGGGTTAACATTTTAGGGTTTATGGTTTTGGGGTTTAGGATTTAGGGTTTAGGGTTTTGGCCAAGGGCTTAGGGCTTAGGGTTTTGGGTTTAGGGTTTAGGGTTTTTGTGTTTATCTTTTAGTGTTTAGGATATAGGGTATAGGGTTTAGTGTATAGGGTTTAGGGTTTAGGGTTTGGGGTTGGAGTTAAAGGTTTAGGGTTTTGGGTTTAGGGTTTGGAATTTAGGCTTTAGGGCTAAGGGTTTTAGGGTTTAGGGTTTAGGGTTTAAGGTTTAGGGTTTAGGTTTTAGGGTTTAGGTTTTAGGGTTTAGTGTTTAGGGTTTAGGGTTTAGGGTTTAGGGTTTAGGGTTTAGGGTTAGGGCTTTGGGTTTAGGGTTTAGGGTTTAGTGTTTAGGGTTTAGGGTTTGCGGTTAGGGTTTAGGGTTTAGGATTTAGGGTTTAGGGTTTTGGGTTTGGGGTTTAATGTTTATCGTTTAGGGTTTAGGATTTAGGGTTTGGGATTTAGGGTTTAGGGTTTATGTTTTAGGGTTTAGGATTTAGGGTTTGGGGTTTAGGGTTTATGATTTAGGGTTTGGGGTTTAGGGTTTAGTGTTTAGGTTTTAGAGTTTTGGTATTAGGTTTAGGGATTAGGGTTTAGGTTTTAGTATTAAGGGTTTAGGGTTGGGCTTAGGGTTTAGGGTTTAGGGTTTAGTGTTTAGGGTTTAGGGTTTAGGGCTTAGCGTTAGAGTTAGGGAATAAGGTTTAGGGTTTAGGGTTTAAGGTTTAGTGTTTAAGGATTAGGGTTTGGGGCTTAGGGTTTATGGTATAGGGTTTAGGGTTTAAGGTTTAGGGTTTGGGGTTTGGGGTTTTGGAGTTAGGGTTTAGGGCTTAGGTTCAGGGTTAGGGTTTAAGGTTTAGGCCTAGGGTTTAAAGTTTAGGGTTTGGGATTTAAGGTTTAACGTTTTGTGTTTAGGTTTTAGGGTTGAGGATGCAGGGTTTAGGTTTAGGGTTTAGTGTACAGGGTTTACGGTTGAGCGTTTAGGGTTTTGGGTTAGAGTTAAAGGGCTAGGGTTTAGGGTTTAGGTTTTAGAATTTAGGGTTTAGGGTTTAGTGTTTTAGGGTTTAATGTTTTGGGGTTTAGGATTTTCGGTTTAGGGTTTAGAGTTTAGTATTTAGCGTTTAGGGTTAGGGCTTAGGGTATTGGGTTTAGGGTTTAGGGTTAGGGCTTAGGGTTTCAGGTTTAGGTTTTAGGGTTTAATATTTAGGGTTTAGGGTTTAGGGTTTAGGGCTTAAGGTTTAGGGTAGAGGATTTAGTGTTTAGGGTTTACGGTTTAGTGATTAGGGTTTAGGGTTTGGGGTTAGGGTTTAGGGTTTACGATTTTCGGTTTAGGGTTAGGGATTAGGGTTTAGGGTTCAGGGTTTAGTTTTTAGGGTTTAGGGTTTGGGGCATAGGGTTTATGGTTTCGGGTTTAGGGTTTAGGGTTTAGGGTTTTGGAGTTAGGGTTTAGGGTTTAGGTTTTGGGTTTTGGGTTTTGGGTTTTGGGTTTAGGGTTTTAGGATTTAGGGTTTAGTGTTTAGGCCTAGGGTTTTGGGTTTAGGGTTTGGGATTTAGGGTTTAGGGTTTTGTGTTTTGGGTTTTGGGTTTACGATATTGGGTTTTGGGTTTAGGGTTTAGTGGATAGGGTTTGGGGTTTAGGGTTTAGTGTACAGTGTTTAGCGTTTAGCATTTTGGGTTTAGGGTTTACGGTTTAGGGTTTTTTGTTTAGCGTTTCGAATTTAGGGTTTTAGGTTTTAGCATTTAAGTTTTAGGGTTTTGGGTTTAGGGTTTAGGGTTTAGGATTTAGGGTTTGGGATTAGGATTTAAAGTTTAAGGATTAGGGCTTGGGGTTTAGGTTTATGGTTTAGTGTTTAGTGTTTAGGGTTTAGGGCTTACGGTTTAGGTTTTAGGGCTTAGGGTTTAGGGTAAGGGTTTAGTGTTTAGTGTTTAGGGTTGTGGGCTTAGGGTTTTGGGTTTAGGGTTTATGGTTTAGGGTGTAGGGTTCGGTGTTATGGTTTAGGGTTTTGGATTTAGGGTTTAGGGCTTAGGGTTTAGGGTTTAGGGTTGTGGCTTAGGGTTTAATGTTCAGGGTTTAGGGGTTAGTGTTTAGGGTTTAGGCTTTTGGGTTAGGGTTAGGGATTAGGGTTTATGGTTTACGGGTTAGGGTTTAGGGTTTAGGGTTTGGGGTTAAGGGTTTTGGTTTTACGATTTAGGGTTTTAAGGGTTAGGGTTTAGGGTTTGGGGTTTTATGTCTTAGCGTCTAGGGTTTAGCGTTAGGGTTTAGTCTTGAGTGTTTAGAGTTTAGGGCTTAGGGTTTAGGCTTTAAGGTTTAGGGTTTAGTGTTAAGGCTTTGGGTTTAGGGTTTAGGGTTTAGGTCTTACGGTTTAGGTGTTATGGTTTAGGTTTTATGGTTGGGGCTTTGGGTTTGGGGTTTAGGGTTTAGGGTTTAGTGTTTAGGGTTTAAAGTTTATGGTTAGGGTTAGGGTTTAGGGTTTAAGGTTTACGGTCTAGGGTTTAGTGGGTTTGGGGTTTAGGGTATAGGGTTTTAGGGTTTGGGGTTTGGGGTTTAGGGTTTAGGGTTTTAGGCTTTAGGGTTTGAGGTTTGGGGTTTAGGGTTTAGGGTTTGCGGTTTAGGGTTTAGGGTTCTAGGGTTTAGGGATTAGGGTTTAGTGTTTAGTGTTTTACGTTTTCAAGTCTAGGGTTTAGGGATTACGGTTTAGGGTTTAGGGTTTAGGGTTTAGGGTTTAGGGTTTAGGGTTTTGGGGTTTAGGATTTTGGGTTTAGGGTTTAGAGTTTAGAGTTTAGGGTTTAGGGTTTGGGCTTAGGGTTTAGGGTTTAGGGTTTAGGGTTTAGGGTTTAGGATTTGCGGTTTAGTGTTTTGGGTTTACGGTTTAGGCTTAGGGATTAGGGTTTAGGTTTAGGTTTAGCGTTTAGGGTTTAAGGTTTTGGGTTCAGGGGTTTTGGATTTAGGGTTTACGGTTTAGGCCTAGGTTTTAGGGTTTAGGGTTTGGGGTTTACGGTTTAGGGTTTTGTCTTTAGGGTTTAGGGTTTAGGGTATAGTGTTTAGGGTTTAGGGTTCAGTGTATAGGGTTTAGGGTTTAGGGTTTTGGGTTAGATTTAAGGTTTTGGGGTTTAGGGTTTTGGCTTTGGAATTTAGGGTTTAGGGTTTGGAATTTAGGGTTTTGGGTTTTGGATTTGAGGTTTACGGTTTAGGTTTTAACATTCAGGTTTTGGGGTTTAGGGTTTAGGGGTTTGGGGTTTAGGTTTTGCGGTTTACGATTTACAATTTACGATTTATGGTTTAGGGTTTAGGGTTTAGGGTTTAGGGTTTAGGGTTTGGGGCTTAGGGTTTAGGGTTTAGGGTTTAGGGTTTAAGGTTTAAGGTTTAAGGTTTAGGGTTTAGCGTTTAGGTTTTGGGGTTTTGGGTTTAGGACTTAGGGTTTAGGGTTTTGGGTTTTGTGTTTAGGGTTTAGGGTTTAGGGTTTAGGGTTTAGGGTTTAGGTTTTAGGGTTTACGATTTACGGTTTATGGTTTAGGGTTTAGGTTTTAGGGTTTAGGGTTTAGGTTTTAAGTTTTATGGTTTAGGGCTTAGGGTTTAGGGTTTAGGGTTTAGGATTTACCGATTAGATTTAGGGTTTAGGATTTAGGTTTTAGGGCTGAGGGTTTGAGGCTTAGGGTTTAGGGTTTACGATTCAGGGTTTAAGGTTTAAGGTTTAGGGTTTAGCATTCGAGTTTTGGGGTTTACGGTTTAGGACTTAGGGTTTAGGGTTTAGGGTTTAGTGTTTAGGGTTTAGGGTTTAGGGTTTAGGGTTTTGTGTTTAGGGTTTTGGTTTTGGGGTTTACGATTTATGGTTTACGGTTTAGGGTTTAGGGGTTTGGTTTTAGGGTTTAGGGTTTATGGTTTTGGGTTTAGGGTTTAGGATTTAGGGTTTAGGGTTTCGGGGTTAGTGTTAGTGTTTAGGGTTTAGGTTTTAGGGCTTAGGGTTTAGGTTTTAGGGTTAGGGATTAGGGTTTAGGGTTTAGGGTTAGAGTTTAGGGTTAGGGATTAGGGTTAACGGTTTAGGGTTCGGGCTTTGCGGTTTAAGGTTTAGGGTTTACGATTTTAGGGATTAGGGGTTTCGGTTTTAGGGTTTAGAGTTCTAGGTTTTTATGGATTAGGGTTTAGGGTTTGGGATTTGGGGTTTACGGTTTTGGGGTTTAGGATTTTGGGTTTAGCGTTTTGGGCTTAGGGTTTAGGGTTTAGGGTTTAGGGTTTAGGGTTAGGGATTAGGGTTTATTGTTTTGGGTTTAGGTTTTAGTGCTCAAGGTTTAGGGTTTGGGGCTTAGGGTTTATGGTTTAGGGTTTAGCATTTAGGGTTGTGGTTTTAGGTTTAGGGTTTAGGGTTTAGGGTTTATGGTTTAGGGTTTGGGATTTAGGGGTTAGGGTTTAGGCCAAGGGTTTGGGCCTTAGGGTTTGGGGTTTAGGGTTTAGGGTTTTTTCTTTATGGTTTAGGGTTTAGGATATAGGGTTTGGGGTTTAGGGTTTTGTGTATAGGGTTTAGGGTTTAGGGTTTAGGGTGTAGGTTTTAGGTTTTAGGGTTTGGGGTTAGAGTTAAGGGTTTAGGGTTTAGGGTTTAGGGTATGGAATTTAGGCTTTAGGGCTAAGGGTTTTAGGGTTTAGGGTTTTGGTTTTAGGGTTTAGGGTTTTGTGATTATGGTTTTGGGTTTAGGGTTTAGGGCTTAGGGTTTAGCGTTAGAGTTTAGGGTTTAGGATTTAGGTTTTAGGGTTACGGCTTTGGGTTTAGGGTTTAGGGTTTAGTGTTTTGGGTTTAGGGTGTATGGTTAGGGTTTAGGCTTTAGGGTTTAGGGTATAGGGTTTAGGGTTTGGGGTTTAGTGTTTAGGGTTTAGGGTTTAGGATTTAGGGTTTGGGGTTTTCGATTTAGGGTTTATGTTTTAGGGTTTACGGTTTATGTTTTAGGTTTTAGTGTTTAGTGTTTAGGTTTTAGAGTTTTGAGGTTAGGGATTAGGGTTTAGGGTTTAGGGATTAGTGTTAGTGTTTAGGGTTTAGTGATTAGGATTTAGGGTTTAGGGTTTAGGGCTTAGGGTTTTGGGTTAGGGTTTAGGATTTAGGGTTAGCGCTTTGGATTTAGGGTTTAGGGTTTAGGGTTTAGTGTTTTGAGTTTAGGGTTTACGGTTAGGGTTTAGGGTTTAGGGTTTAGGGTTTAGTGTTAAGGTTTAAGGGTTTGGGGCTTAACGTTTAGGGTTTAAGGTTTATGGTTTAGGGCTTAGGGTTTAGGGTTTAGTATATAGGGTTTGGGGTTTAAGGTTTAGTGTATAGGGTTTAGGGTTTAGGGTTTAGGGTGTAGGTTTTAGGTTTTAGGGTTTGGGGTTAGAGTTAAGGGTTTAGGGTTTAGGGTTTTGTGATTAGGGTTTTGGGTTGGTTTAGGGTTTAGGGTTTTGTGATTAGGGTTTTGGGTTTAGGGTTTAGGGCTTAGGGTTTAGCGTTAGAGTGTAGGGTTTAGGATTTTGGTTTTAGGGTTGCGGCTTTGGGTTTAGGGTTTAGGGTTTAGTGTTTTGGGTTTAGGGTGTACGGTTAGGGTTTAGGCTTTAGGGTTTAGGGTATAGGGTTTAGGGTTTGGGGTTTAGTGTTTAGGGTTTAGGGTTTAGGATTTAGGGTTTGGGGTTTACGATTTAGGGTTTATGTTTTAGGGTTTACGGTTTATGGTTTAGGGTTTAGTGTTTAGTGTTTAGGTTTTAGAGTTTTGAGGTTAGGGATTAGGGTTTAGGGTTCAGGGATTAGTGTTAGGGTTTAGCGTTTAGTGATTAGGGTTTAGGGTTTAGGGTTTAGGGCTTAGGGTTTAGGGTTAGGGTTTAGGGTTTAGGGTTAGCGCTTTGGATTTAAGGTTTAGGGTTTAGTGTTTTCTGTTTAGGGTTTACGGTTAGGGTTTAGGGTTTAGGGTTAAGGGTTTAGTGTTAAGGTTTAAGGGTTTGGGGCTTAGCGTTTAGGGTTTAGGGTTTAGGGTTTAGGGTTTATGGTTTAGGGCTTAGGGTTTAGGGTTTAGGGTTTAGGGTTTAGGGAATAGTGTTAGGGTTTAGGGTTTAGGTTTTAGGGCTTAGGGTTTAAGTTTTCGGGTTTGGGATTAGGGTTTAGGGTTTAGGGTTAGATTTTAGGGTTAGGGATTAGGGTTAACGGTTTAGGGTTTAGGGTTTAGGGTTCAGGGTTTTGGGTTTAGGGTTAAGGGTTTACGAGTTTAGGGATTAGGGGTTTCGGTTTTAGGGTTTAGAGTTCTGGGTTTTAGGGTTTAGAGTTTATGGATTAGGGTTTAGGGTTTGGGATTTAGGGTTTAGGGTTTTGGGGTTTAGGATTTTGGGTTTAGGGTTTTGGGCTTAGGGTTTAGGGTTTAGGGTTTAGGGTTAGGGATTAGGGTTTATTGTTTTGGGTTTAGGTTTTAGTGTTCAAGGTTTAGGGTTTGGGGCTTAGGGTTTATGGTTTAGGGTTTAGCATTTAGGGTTGTTGTTTTAGGTTTAGGGTTTAGGGTTTAGGGTTTATGGTTTAGGGGTTTAGGATTTAGGGGGTAGGGTTTAGACCAAGGGTTTAGGGCTTAGGGTTTGGGGTTTAGGGTTTAGGGTTTTTCCTTTATGGTTTAGGGGTTAGGATATAGGGTTTAGGGTTTAGGGTTTGGTTTATAGGGTTTAGGGTTTAGGGTTTAGGGTGTAGGTTTTAGGTTTTAGGGTTTGGAGTTAGAGTTAAGGGTTTAGGGTATGGAATTTAGGCTTTAGGGCTAAGGGTTTTAGCGTTTAGGGTTTAGGTTTTAGGGTTTAGGGTTTTGTGATTAGGGTTTAAGGTTTAGGGTTTAGGGCTTAGTGTTTAGCATTAGAGTTTAGGGTTTAGGATTTTGATTTTAGGGTTACGGCTTTGGGTTTAGGGTTTAGGGTTTAGTGTTTAGGGTTTAGGGTTTACGGTTAGGGTTTAGGCTTTAGGCTTTAGGGTATAGGGTTTAGGGTTTGGGGTTTAGTGGTTAGGGTTTACGGTTTGGGATTTAGGGTTTGGGGTTTAGGGTTTAGGGTTTTTGTTTTAGGGTTTACGATTTATGGTTTAGGGTTTAGTGTTTAGTGTTTAGGTTTTAGAGTTTTGTTGTTAGGGATTAGGGTTTAGGGTTTAGGGATTAGTGTTAGGGTTTAGGGTTTAGTGAATAGGATTTAGGGTTCAGGGTTTAGGGCTTAGGGTTTAGGGTTAGCGTTTGGGGTTTAGGGTTAGCACTTTGGATTTAGGGTTTAGGGTTTAGGGTTTAATGTTTGGGGTTTAGGGTTTACGGTTAGGGTTTAGGGTTTAGGGTTTAGGGTTTAGGGTTCGGGGTATAGGGTTTAGGGTTTAGGATTTAGGGTTTGGGGTTTTGGGTTTAGGGTTTATCTTTTAGGGTTTACGTTTTACGATTTATGATTTATGGTTTAGGGTTTAGTGTTTAGGTTTTAGAGTTTTGGCATTAGGCTTAGGGATTATTGTTTAGGGTTTACGGATTAGTGTTAGGGTTTTGGGTTCAGGTTTTAGGGGTTAGGGTTTAGGTTTTAGGGTTAGGGTTTAGGGTTTAGCGTTTAGGTTTTAGGTTTTAGGGTTTAGGTTTTTGGGCTTTGGGTTTAGGGTTTAGGGTTGGTGTTTAGGGTTTAGGGCTTACGGTTTAGGGTTTACGGTTTAGGTTTTGGGGTTTATGATTTACGATTTACGGTTTTTTGTTTAGGGTTTAGGGTTTTGGGTTTGGGGTTTGGGGTTTAGGGTTTAGGCTTTAGGGTTTATGGTTTAAGGTTTAGGGTTTAGCATTTAGGTTTTGGGGTTTAGGGTTTAGGACTAAGGGTTTAGGGTTAAAGGTTTAGTGTTTTGGGTTTAGGGTTTAGGGTTTACGGTTTACGGTTTACAATTTACAGTTTAGGGGTTAGGTTTTGGGGTTTAGGGTTTAGGTTTTAGGGTTAGGGATTAGGGTTTAGGGTTTAGGGTTTAGGGTTTAGTGTTAAGGTTTTAGGGTTCGGGGCTTAGAGTTTAGGGATTACGGTTTAGGGTTTAGGGTTAGGGTTTAGGGTTTAGGGTTTAGGGTTTAGGGAATAATGTTAGGGTTTAGGGTTTAGGTTTTAGGGCTTAAGGTTTAGGTTTTAGGGTTAGGGACTAGGGTTTAGGGTTTAGGGTTAGATTTTAGGGTTAGGGATTAAGGTTAACGGTTTAGGGTTTAGGGTTTAGGCTTTAGGGCTAAGGGCTTTAGCGTTTAGGGTTTAGGTTTTAGGTTTAGGGTTTTGTGATTAGGGTTTAGGTTTTAGGGTTTAGGGTTTAGGGCTTAGGGTTTAGCGTTAGAGTTTAGGGTTTAGGATTTAGGTTTTAGGGTTACGGCTTTGGATTTAGGGTTTAAGGTTTAGGGTTTAGTGTTTGGGGTTTGGGGTTTATGGTTAGGGTTTAGGGTTTAGGGTTTAGGGTTTGGGGTATAGGGTTTAAGGTTCGGGGTTTAGTGTTTGGGGTTTAGGGTTTAGGATTTAGGGTTTGGGGTTTAGGGTTTGGGGTTTATCTTTTAGGGTTTACGTTTTACGATTTACAATTTACGGTTTAGGGTTTTGTGTTTAGATTTTAGAGTTTTGGCATTAGGCTTAGGGATTAGGATTTAGGGTCTAGGGTTTACGGATTAGTGTTAGGGTTTTGGGTTCAGGTTTTAGGGGTTAGGGTTTAGGTTTAGGGTTAGTGTTTAGGGTTTAGCGTTTAGGGTTTAGGTTTTTGGGCTTTGGGTTTAGGGTTTAGGGCTTACGGTTTAGGGTTTAGGGTTTAGGGTTTAGGGTTTAGGGTTTAGGGTTTAGGGTTTGGGGCTTAGGGTTTAGGGATTAGGGTTTTAGGTTTAGGGTTTAGCGTTTAGGTTTTGGGGTTTAGGGTTTAGGACAAAGGGTTTAGGGTTAAGGGTTTAGTGTTTTGGGTTTAGGGTTTAGGGTTCCAGGTTTGAAGGGTTTAGGGTTTAGGGACTAGCGTTTATGGTTTTGGGTTTTCGTTTTAGTTTTTAAGGTTTAGGGTTTCGGGCTTAGGGTTTATGGTTTATGGTTTAGTGTTTAGGGTTTTGGATTTAGGGTTGTGGGTTTAGGTTTAGGGTTAACATTTTAGGGTTTATGGTTTAGGGGTTTAGGATTTAGGGTTTAGGGTTTTGGCCAAGGGTTTTGGGTTTAGGGTTTAGGGTTTTTGTGTCTATGGTTTAGAGTTTAGGATATAGGGTTTAGGGTATAGGGTTTGGTGTATAGGGTTAAGGGTTTAGGGTTTGGGGTTGGAGTTAAGGGTTTAGGGTTTAGGGTTTGGAATTTAGGCTTTAGGGCTTAGGGTTTTAGGGTTTAGGGTTTAAGGTTTAAGGTTTAGGGTTTAGGTTTTAGGGTTTAGGGTTTAGTGTTTAGGGTTTAGGGTTTAAGGTTTAGGGTTTAGGGCTTAGGGTTTAGGGTTTAGGGTTTAGGGTTTAGGGTTTAGGGTTAGGGCTTTAGGTTTAGGGTTTAGGGTTTAGGATTTAGTGTTTAGGGTTTAGGGTTTCCCGTTAGGGTTTAGGGTTTAGGGTTTACGGTTTACGGTTTGGGGTTTATTGTTTAGGGTTTTGGGTTTAGGATTTAGGGTTTGGGGTTTAGGGTTTAGGGTTTATGTTTTAGGTTTTAGGATTTACGGTTTGGGGTTTAGGGTTTTTGATTTAGGGTTTGGGGTTTAGGGTTTGGTGTTTAGGTTATAGTGTTTTTGTATTAGGTTTAGGGATTAGGGTTTAGGGTTTAGTATTAAGGCTTTAGGGTTGGGCTTAGGGTATAGGGTTTAATGTTTAGAGTTTAGGTTTTAAGGTTGAGGGCTTAGCGTTAGAGTTAGGGATTAGGGTTTAGGGTTTAGGGTTTAGGGCTTAGGGTTTAGCGTTAGAGTTTAGGGTTTAGGATTTAGGTTTTAGGGTTACGGCTTTGGGTTTAAGGTTTAGGGTTTAGTGTTTAGGGTTTAGGGTTTACGATTACGGTTTAGGCTTTAGGGTTTAGGGTATAGGGTTTAGGGTTTGGGGTTTAGTGTTTAGGGTTTAGGTTTTAGGATTTGGGGTTTGGGGTTTAGGGTTTAGGGTTTATGTTTTAGGGCTTACTGTTTAGGGTTTAGGGTTTAGTGTTTAGTTTTTAGGTTTTAGAGTTTTGAGGTTAGGGATTAGGGTTTAGGGATTAGTGTTAGGGTTTAGGGTTTAGTGATTAGGGTTTAGGGTTTAGGGTTTATGGCTTAGGGTTTAGGGTTAGGGTTTAGGGTTTAGGGTTAGCACTTTGGATTTAGGGTTTAGGGTTTAGTGTTTGGGGTTCAGGGTTTACGGTTAGGGTTTAGGGTTTAAGGTTTAGGGTTTTGGGGTATAGGGTTTAGCGTTTGGGGTTTAGTGTTTAGGGTTTGGGGTTTAGGATTTAGGGTTTGGGGTTCAGGGTTTAGGGTTTATCTTTTAGGGTTTACATTTTACGATTTACGTTTTACGGTTTAGGGTTTAGTGTTTAGGTTTTAGAGTTTTGGCATTAGGCTTAGGGTTTAGGGTTTAGGGTTTACGGATTAGTGTTAGGGTTTTGCGTTCAGGTTTTAGGGATTAGGGTTTAGGTTTCAGGATTAGTGTTTAGGATTTAGTGTTTAGGGTTTAGGTTTTAGTGTTTCGGTTTTTGCGCTTTGGGTTTAGGGTTTAGGGTTAGTGTTTAGGGTTTAGGGCTTACGGTTTAGGGTTTAGTGTTTAGGTTTTGGGGTTTATGACTTACGATTTACGTTTTATTGTTTAGGGTTTAGGGTTTAGGGTTTAGGGTTTAGCGTTTTGGTTTTGGGGTTTAGGATTTTGGACTAAGGGTTTAGGGTTAAGGGTTTAGTGTTTTGGGTTTAGGGTTTGGGGTTTAGGGTTTAGGTTTTGGGGTTTACGATTTACGGTTTACGATTTACAATTTAGGGGTTAGGTTTTAGGGTTTAGGGTTTAGGTTTTGGTGTTTAGGTTTTAGGGTTAGGGATTAGGGTTTATGGTTTAGGGTTTAGGGTTTAGTGTTAAGGTTTTAGGGTTCGTGGCTTAGCGTTTAGGGTTTACGGTTTATGGTTTAGGGCTTAGGGTTTAGGGTTTAGGGTTTAGGGTTTAGGGAATTGTGTTAGGGTTTAGGGTTTAGGTTTTAGGGTTTAGGGTTTAGGTTTTAGACTTTAGGTTTTAGGGTTAGGGATTAGGGTTAACGTTTTGGGGTTTAGCGTTTGGGGTTTAGGGTTTAGGTTTTACGATTTTAGGGATTAGGGTTTAGGTTTTAGGGTTTAGGGTTCTAGGTTTAAAGGGTTTAGGGTTTAGGGATTTCGATTTAGGGTCTAGGGTTTAGAGTTAGGGATTAGGGTTTATTGTTTCGGGTTTAGGTTTAGGGTTTAGGGTTTAGCGTTTGGGGTTTACGGTTTATGGTTTTAGGGATTAGGGTTTAGGTTTTAGGGTTTAGGGTTCCAGGTTTAAAGGGTTTAGGGTTTAGGGATTAGGTTTATGATTTTGGGTTTTGGTTTTAGTGTTTACGCTTTAGGGTTTCGGGCTTAGCGTTTATGGTTTAGGGTTTACGGTTTAGGGTTTAGGGTTTAGGGTTTAGGGTTTTGGAGTTAGGGTTGTGGGTTTAGGTTTAGGGTTAACAGTTTAGGGTTTATGGATTAGGGGTTTAGGATTTAGGGTTTAGGGTTTTGGCCATGGGTTTAGGGCTTAGGGTTTTGGGTTTAGGGTTTAGGGTTTTTGTGTTTATGGTTTAGGGTTTAGGGTTAGGGTTTAGTGTATAGGGTTTAGGGTTTAGGGTTTAGGGTTTAGGGTTTAGGGTTTGGGGTTAGAGTTAAGGGTTTAGGGTTTAGGGTTTATGGTTTGGAATTTAGGCTTTAGGGCTTAGGGTTTTAGGGTTTAGGGTTTAAGGTTTAGGGTTTAGGGTTTAGGCTTTAGGGTTTAGTGGTTTGTGTTTAGGGTTTAGGGTTTAGCGTTTAGGGCTTAGGGTGTAGGGTTTAGCGTTTAGGGTTTAGGGTTTAGGGTTAGGGCTTTGGGTTTAGGGTTTACTGTTAAGTTTTTAGGGTTCGCGGCTTAGCGTTTAGGGTTTATGATTTAGGGTTTATGGTTTATGGTTTAGGGCTTAGGGTTTAGGGTTTAGTGTTTAGGGTTTAGGGTTTAGGGAATAGTGTTAGGGTTTAGGGTTTAGGTTTTAGGGTTTAGGGTTTAGGTTTTAGGGTTTAGGTTTTAGGGTTTAAGGTTTAGGGTTAGATTTTACGGCTAGCGATTAGGGTTAAGAGTTTGGGGGTTTAGGGTTGCGGTTTAGGGTTTAGCGTTTGGGGTTTAGGGTTTAGGTTTTACGATTTTAGGGATTAGGGTTTCGATTTTAGGGTTTAGGACTTTAGGTTTAAAGGGTTTAGGGTTTAGGGATTTGGGTTTAGGGTCTAGGGTTTAGAGTTAGGGATTAGGGTTTATGGTTTTGGGTTTAGGTTTAGGGTTTAGGGTTTAGGGTTTAGGGTTTAGCGTTTGGGGTTTAGGGTTTAGGGTTTATGGTTTTAGGGATTATGGTTTAGGTTTTCAGGGTTTAGGGTTCCCGGTTTAAAGGGTTTAGGTTTTTGGGATTTGGGTTTATGGTTTTGGGTTTTGGTTTTAGTGTTTATGGTTTAGGGTTTCGGGCTTAGCGTTTATGGTTTAGGGTTTAGGATTTAGGGTTTTGGAGTTAGGGTTGTGGGTTTAGGTTTAGGGTTAACAGTTTAGGGTTTATGGTTTAGGGGTTTAGGATTTAGGGTTTAGGGTTTTGGCCAAGGGTTCAGGGCTTAGGGTTTTGGGTTTAGGGTTTAGGGTTTTTGTGTTTATGGTTAAGGGTTTAGGGTCTAGGGTTTAGTGTATAGGGTTTAGGGTTTAGGGTTTAGGGTTTAGGGTTTAGGGTTTGGGGTTGGAGTTAAGGGTTTAGGGTTTAGGGTTTATGGTTTGGAATTTAGGCTTTAGGGCTTAGGGTTTTAGGGTTTATGGTTAAAGGTTTAGGGTTTAGGGTTTAGGTTTTAAGGTTTAGTGTTTAGTGTTTAGGGTTTAGGGTTTAGGGCTTACGGTTTAGGGTTTAGGGTTTAGGGTTTAGGGTTTAGGGTTAGGGCTTTGGGTTTAGGGTTTAGGGTTTAGGGTTTAGGGTTTAGGGTTTTAGGGTTTAGGGTTTAGGTTTTAAGGTTTAGTGGTTAGTGTTTAGGGTTTAGGGTTTAGGGCTTACGGTGTAGGGTTTAGGGTTTAGGGCTTAGGGTTTAGGGTTAGGGCTTTGGGTTTAGGGTTTAGGGTTTAGGGTTTACGGTTAAGGTTTAGGGTTTAGGGTTTAGGGTTTAGGGTTTGGGGTTTAATGTTTAGGGTTTTGGGTTTAGGATTTAGGGTTTGGGGTTTAGGGTTTTGGGTTTAGGATTTAGGGTTTGGGGTTTAGGGTTTATGATTTAGGGTTTGGGGTTTAGGGTTTAGGATTTGGTGTTTAGGTTTTAGAGTTTTGGTATTAGGTTTTGGGATTAGGGTTTAGGGTTTAGTATTAAGTGTTTAGGGTTGGGCTTAGGGTTTAGGGTTTAGGGTTTAGGGTTTTGGTTTTGGGGTTTAAGGTTTGGGGTTCAGGGTTTGGGGTTTAGCGTTGAGGGTTTAGGATTTAGGGTTTAGGGTTTAGGTTTTATGGTTTACGGTTTAGGGTTTAGGGTTTATGGTTTACGGTTTAAGATTTAGGTTTTAGGGTTTAGGTTTTTGTTCTTAAGGTTAAGGGTTTAGGGTTTAGGGTTTAGGGTTTTTGTTTTAGAGTTTTGGTATTAGGGTTGCGGATTAGGGTTTAATGTTAAGGGTTTAGGGTTTGGGGCTTAGGGTTTAGGCTTTAGGGTTTAGGGTTTATGGTTTTGGGTTTAGGGTTTAGGGTTTAGGGTTTGGGGTTTAGTCTTTGGGGTTTAGGGTTTAGGATTTAGGGTTTGGGGTTTAGGGTTTTGGGTTTATTTTTTGGGTTTACGTTTTAGGATTTACGATTTATGGTTTAGGGTTTAGTGTTTATGTTTTAGAATTTTTGCATTAGGCTTAGGGATTAGGGTTTAGGGTTTAGGGTTAAGGGATTAGTGTTACGGTTTTAGGTTCTGGTTTTAGGGGTTAGGGTTTAGGTTTTAGGGTTTGGGTTTTAGGGTTATGATTTCAGGGTTAGGGTTTGGCGTTTACGGTTTAGGTTTTAGGGTTTAGGTTTTTTGGGCTTTGGGTTTAGGGTTTAGGGTTAACGTTTACGGTTTAGGGCTTACGGTTTAGGGTTTAGCGTTTAGGTTTTGGGGTTTACGATTGACGTTTTACGGTTTATTGTTTGCGGTTTAGGGTTTAGGGTTTCGGGTTTGGGGCTTAGGGTTTAGGGTTTAGGGTTTAGGGTTTAAGGTTAGGGTTTAGCGTTTAGGTTTGGGGGTTTAGGGTTTAGGAGTAAGGGTTTAGGGTTTAGGGTTTAGGGTTTAGTGTTTTGGTTTTAGGGTTTAGAGTTTAGGGTTTAGGTTTTGGGGTTTACGATTTACGGTTTACGATTTACAGTTTAGGCGTTCGGTTTTAGGGTTTAGGGTTTAGGTTTTAGTGTTTAGGTTTTAGGGTTAGGGATTAGGGTTTAGGGTTTAGGGTTTAGGGTTTAGTGTTAAGTTTTTAGGGTTCGCGGCTCAGCGTTTAGGGTTTACGGTTTAGGGTTTACGGTTTATGGTTTAGGGCTTAGGGTTTAGGGTTTAGGGTTTAGGGTTTAGGGTTTAGGGAATAGTGTTAGGGTTTAGGGTTTAGGTTTTAAGGTTTAGGGTTTAGGTTTTAGGGTATAGGTGTTAGGGTTAGGGATTAGGGTTTAGGGTTTAGGGTTTAGGGTTAGATTTTAGGGTTAGGGATTAGGGTTAACGGTTTGGGGTTTAGGGTTGCGGTTTAGGGTTTAGCGTTTGGGGTTTAGGGTTTAGGTTTTACGATTTTAGGGATTAGGGTTTAGGTTTTAGGGTTTAGGGTTCTAGGTTTAAAGGGTTTAGTGTGTAGGGATTTGGGTTTAGGGTCTAGGGTTTAGAGTTAGGGATTAGGGTTTATGGTTTTGGGTTTAGGTTTAGGGTTTAGGTTTTGGGATTTAGGGTTTAGCGTTTGGGGTTTAGGGTTTATGGTTTTAGGGATTAGGGTTTAGGTTTTAGGGTTTAGGGTTCCAGGTTTAAAGGGTTTAGGTTTTAGGGATTAGGGTTTATGGTTTTGGGTTTTGGTTTTAGTGTTTATGGTTTAGGGTTTCGGGCTTAGCGTTTATGGTTTAGGGTTTAGGGTTTAGGGTTTTGGAGTTAGGGTTGTGGGTTTAGGTTTAGGGTTAACAGTTTAGGGTTTATGGTTTAGGGGTTTAGGATTTAGGGTTTAGGGTTTTGGCCAAGGGTTTAGGGCTTAGGGTTTTGGGTTTAGGGTTTAGGGTTTTTGTGTTTATGGTTTAGGGTTTAGGGTTTAGGGTTTAGTGTATAGGGTTTAGGGTTTAGGGTTTAGGGTTTAGGGTTTGGGGTTAGAGTTAAGGGTTTAGGGTTTAGGGTTTATGGTTTGGAATTTAGGCTTTAGGGCTTAGGGTTTTAGGGTTTAGGGTTTAAGGTTTAGGGTTTAGGGTTTAGGTTTTAAGGTTTAGTGGTTAGTGTTTAGGGTTTAGGGTTTAGGGTTTAGGGCTTAGGGTGTAGGGTTTAGGGTTTAGGGTTTATGGTTTGGGGTTAGGGCTTTGGGTTTAGGGTTTAGGGTTTAGGGTTTAGTGTTTACGGTTTAGGGTTTAGGGTTAAGGTTTAGGGTTTAGGGTTTAGGGTTTGGGGTTTAATGTTTAGGGTTTAGGGTTTAGGATTTAGGGTTTGGGGTTTAGGGTTTTGTCTTTATGTTTTAGGGTTTAGGATTTAGGGTTTGGGGTTTAGGGTTTATGATTTAGGGTTTGGGGTTTAGGGTTTAGGGTTTAGTGTTTAGGTTTTAGAGTTTTGGTATTAGGTTTTGGGATTAGGGTTTAGGGTTTAGTATTAAGTGTTTAGGGTTGGGCTTAGGGTTTAGGGTTTAGGGTTTGGGGTTTAGGGTTTGGGGTTCAGGGTTTGGGGTTTAGTGTTGAGGGTTTAGGATTTAGGGTTTAAGGTTTAGGGTTTAGGTTTTATGGTTTACGGTTTAGGGTTTAGGGTTTATGGTTTACGGTTTAAGATTTAGGTTTTAGGGTTTAGGTTTTTGTTCTTAGGGTTAAGGGTTTAGGGTTTAGGGTTTAGTGTTTAGGGTTTTTGTTTTAAAGTTTTGGTATTAGGGTTGCGGATTAGGGTTTAATGTTAAGGGTTTTGGGTTTGGGGCTTAAGGTTTCGGGTTTAGGGTTTAGGGTTTATGGTTTTGGGTTTAGGGTTTAGGGTTTAGGGTTTAGGGTTTGGGGTTTAGTGTTTAGGGTTTAGGGTTTAGGATTTAGGGTTTGGGGTTTTGGGTTTAGGGTTTATTTTTTGGGTTTACGTTTTACGATTTACGATTTATGGTTTAGGGTTTAGTGTTTATGTTTTAGAGTTTTCGCATTAGGCTTAGGGACTAGGGTTTTGGGTTTAGGGTTTAGGGATTAGTGTTATGGTTGTAGGTTCAGGTTTTAGGGGTTAGGGTTTAGGTTTTAGGGTTGGGGTTTTGGGGTTATGGTTTCGGGTTTAGGGTTTAGCGTTTACGGTTTAGGTTTTTTTGGATTTTGGGTTTAGGGTTTAGGGTTAGTGTTTAGGGTTTAGGGCTTACGGTTTAGGCTTTAGCGTTTAGGTTTTGGGGTTTACGATTTACGATTTACGATTTATTGTTTGGGGTTTAGGGTTTAGGGTTTCGGGTTTGGGGCTTAGGGTTTAGGGTTTAGGGTTTAGGGTTTAGGGTTTAAGGTTAGGGTTTAGCATTTAGGTTTTGGGGTTTAGGGTTTAGGAGTAAGGGTTTAGGGTTTAGGGTTTAGTGTTTTGGGTTTAGGGTTTAGAGTTTAGGGTTTTGGTTTTGGGGTTTACAATTTACGGTTTACGATTTATAGTTTAGGGGTTTGGTTTTAGGGTTTATGGTTTAGGTTTTAGTGTTTAGGTTTTAGGGTTAAGGATTAGGGTTTAGGTTTTAGGGTTTAGGGTTTAGTGTTAAGGTTTTAGGGTTTGGGGCTTAGCGTTTAGGGTTTACGATTTAGGGTTTAGGGTTTATGGTTTAGGGCTTAGGGTTTAGGTTTTGGGTTTAGGGAATAGTGTTAGGGTTTAAAGTTTAGGTTTTAGGGCTTAGGGTTTAGATTTTAGGGTTTAGGTTTTGGGGTTAGGGATTAGGGTTTTGGGTTTAGGGTTAGATTTTAGGGCTAGGGATTAGGGTTAACGGTTTGGGGTTTAGCGCTAGGGTTTAGGGTTTAGGGTTTAGCGTTTGGGGTTTAGGGTTTAGGGTTTAGGGTTTAGCGTTTGGGGTTTAGGGTTTAGGTTTTACGATTTTAGGGATTAGGGTTTAGGTTTTAGGGTTTAGGGTTCTTGGTTTAAAGAGTTTAGGGTTTAGGGATTTGGGTTTAGGGTTTGTTATTTATGGTTTAGGGTTTAGGGGTTTAGGATTTTGGGTTTAGGTTTTAGGGTTTAGGTTTTAGGTCTTAGGGTTTAGGGTTTAGGGTTTAGGTTTTACAGTTTTCGTATTCGGGTTGGGGAATAGGGTTTTGTGTTAAGGGTTTAGGGTTTGGGGCTTAGGGTTTAGGGTTTAGGGTTTAGGGTTTATGGTTTAGGGGTTGGGGTATAGGGTATAGGGTTTAGGGTTTGGGGTTTAGTGTTTAGGGTTTAGGGTTTAGGATTTAGGGTTTGGGGTTTAGGGTTTAGGGTTTATTTTTAGGGTTTACGTTTTACGATTTACGATTTATGGTTTAGGGTTTAGTGTTTAGGTTTTAGAGTTTTGGCATTAGGCTTAGGGATTAGGGTTTAGGGTTTAGGGTTTAGGGTTTAGGGATTAGTGTTAGGGTTTTGGGTTCAGGTTTTAGGGGTTAGGGTTTAGGTTTTAGGGTTTAGGTTTTAGGGTTAGGGTTTAGGGTTTAGGGTTTAGCGTTTACAGTTTAGGTTTTAGGGTTTAGGTTTTTTGGGCTTTGGGTTTAGGGTTTAGGGTTAGCGTTTAGGGTTTAGGGATTACGGTTTATGGTTTAGGGTTTAGGTTTCGGGGTTTACGATTTACGTTTTATGGTTTATTGTTTAGGGTTTAGGGTTTAGGGTTTAGGGTTTAGCGTTTAGGGTTTGGGGTTTAGGATTTAGGAGCAAGGGTTTAGGGTTTAGGGTTTAGTGTTTTGGGTTTAGGGTTTAGGGTTTAGGGTTTAGGTTTTGGGGTTTACGATTTACGGTTTACGATTTACAGTTTAGGGGTTTGGTTTTAGGGTTTAGGGTTTAGGGTTTAGGTTTTAGTGTTTAGGTTTTAGGGTTAAGGATTAGGGTTTAGGGTTTAGGGTTTAGGGTTTAGGGTTTAGTGTTAAGGTTTTAGGGTTTGGGGCTTAGCGTTTAGGGTTTACGATTTAGGGTTTAGGGTTTATGGTTTAGGGCTTAGGGTTTAGGGTTTAGGGTTTAGGGTTTAGGGAATAGTGTTAGGGTTTAGGGTTTAGGTTTTGGGGCTTAGGGTTTAGGTTTTAGGGTTTAGGTTTTAGGGTTAGGGATTAGGGTTTAGGGTTTAGGGTTAGATTTTAGGGTTAGGGATTAGGGTTAACGGTTTGGGGTTTAGGGCTTGGGTTTAGACTTTAGGGTTTAGCGTTTGGGGTTTAGGGTTTAGGGTTTACGATTTTAGGGATTAGGGTTTAGGCTTTAGGGTTTAGGGTTCTAGGTTTAAAGGGTTTAGGGTTTGGGGATTTGGGTTTAGGGTTTTTTATTTAGAATTTAGGGTTTAGGGGTTTAGGAATTTGGGCTTTGGGTTTAGGGTTTAGGGTTAGTGTTTAGGGTTTAGGGCTTACGGTTTAGGGTTTAGTGTTTAGGTTTTGGGGTTTATGATTAACGATTTACGTTTTATTGTTTAGGGTTTAGGGTTTAGGGTTTAGGGTTTAGGGTTTAAGGTTTAGGGTTTAGCGTTTAGGTTTTGGGGTTTAGGGTTTAGGACTAAGGGTTTAGGGTTAAGGGTTTAGTGTTTTGGGTTTAGGGTTTGGGGTTTAGGGTTTAGGTTTTGGGGTTTACGATTTACGGTTTACGATTTACAGTTTAGGGGTTAGGTTTTAGGGTTTAGGGTTTAGGTTTGAGTGTTTAGGTTTTAGCGTTAGGGATTAGGGTTTATGGTTTAGGGTTTAGGGTTTAGTGTTAAGGTTTTAGGGTTCGTGGCTTAGCGTTTAGGGTTTACGGTTTAGGTTTTACGGTTTATGGTTTAGGGCTTAGGGTTTAGGGTTTAGGGTTTAGGGAATAGTGTTAGGGTTTAGGGTTTAGGGTTTAGGTTTTAGAGTTTAGGTTTTAAGGTTTGGGATTAGGGTTAACGGTTTGGGGTTTAGGGTTGCGGTTTAGGTTTTATTGTTTGGGGTTTAGGGTTTAGGTTTTACGATTTTAGGGATTAGGGTTTAGGTTTTAGGGTTTAGGGTTTAGGTAATTGGGTTTAGGGTCTAGGGTTTAGAGTTAGGGATTAGGGTTTATGGTTTTGGGTTTACGTTTAGGGTTTAGGGTTTAGGGTTTAGGGTTTAGCGTTTGGGGTTTAGGGTTTAGGGTTTATGGTTTTAGGGATTAGGGTTTAGGGTTCTAGGTTTAAAAGGTTTAGGGTTTAGGGATTAGGGTTTATGGTTTTGGGTTTTGGTTTTAGTGTTTATGGTTTAGGGTTTCGGGCTTAGCGTTTATGGTTTAGGGTTTAGTGTTTAAGGTTTAGGGTTTAGGGTTTTGGAGTTAGGGTTGTGGGTTTAGGTTTAGGGTTAACAGTTTCGGGTTTATGGTTTAGAGGTTGAGGATTTAGGGTTTAGGGTTTTGGCCAAGGGTTTAGGGCTTAGGGTTTTGGGTTTAGGGTTTAGGGTTTTTGTGTTTATGGTTTAGGGTTTAGGGTCTAGGGTTTAGTGTATAGGGTTTAGGGTTTAGGGTTTAGGGTTTAGGGTTTAGGGTTTGGGGTTAGAGTTAAGGGTTTAGGGTTTAGGGTTTATGATTTGGAATTTAGGCTTTAGGGCTTAGGGTTTTAGGGTTTAGGGTTTAGGGTTTAGGTTTAGGGTTTAGTGGTTAGTGTTTAGGGTTTAGGGTTTAGGGTTTAGGGTTTAGGGCTTAGGGTGTAGGGTTTAGGGTTTAGGGTTTAGGGTTTAGGGTTAGGGCTTTGGGTTTAGGGTTTAGGGTTTAGGGTTTAGTGTTTACGGTTTAGGGTTTACGGTTAGGGTTTAGGGTTTAGGGTTTAGGGTTTGGGGTTTAATGTTTAGGGTTTAGGGTTTAGGATTTAGGGTTTGGGGTTTAGGGTTTTGGGTTTATGTTTTAGGGTTTAGGATTTAGGGTTTGGGGAGGGCTTATCATTTCGGGTTTGGGGTTTAGGGTTTAGGGTTTAGTGTTTAGGTTTTAGAGTTTCGGTATTAGGTTTTGGGATTAGGGTTTAGGGTTTAGTAGTAAGGGTTTAGGGTTGGGCTTAGGGTTTAGGGTTTAGGGTTTAGGTTTTGGGGTTTAGGGTTTGGGGTTCAGGGTTTGGGGTTTAGCGTTAAGGGTTTAGGTTTTGGGGTTTAGGGTATAGGGTTTAGGGTTTGGGGTTTAGTGTTTAGGGTTTAGGGTTTGGGATTTAGGGTTTGGGGTTTAGGGTTTAGGTTTTATTTTTTGGGTTTACGTTTTGCGATTTACGATTTATGGTTTAGGGTTTAGTGTTTATGTTTTAGAGTTTTGGCATTAGGCTTAGGGATTAGGGTTTAGGGTTTAGGGTTCAGGGATTAGTGTTACGGTTTTAGGTTCAAGTTTTACGGGTTAGGGTTTAGGTTTTAGGGTTTGGGTTTTAGGGTTATGGTTTAGGGTTTAGGGTTTCGCGTTTACGGTTTAGGTTTCAGGGTTTAGGTTTTTTGGGCTTTGGGTTTAGGGTTTAGGGTTAACGTTTTGGGTTTAGGCCTTACGGTTTAGGGTTTAGCGTTTAGGTTTGGGGTTTATGATTTACGTGTTACGGTTTATTGTTTGCGGTTTAGGGTTTAGGTTTTCAGGTTTGGGGCTTAGGGTTTAGGGTTTAGGGTTTAGGGTTTAGGGTTTAAGGTTAGGGTTTAGCGTTTAGGTTTGGGGGTTTATGGTTTAGGAGTAAGGGTTTAGGGTTTAGGGTTTAGTGTTTTGGTTTTAGGGTTTAGAGTTTAGGGTTTAGGTTTTGGGGTTTACGATTTACGGTTTACGATTTACAGTTTCGGGGTTCGGTTTTAGGGTTTAGGGTTTAGGTTTTAGTGTTTAGGTTTTAGGGTTAGGGATTAGGGTTTAGGGTTTAGTGTTAAGGTTTTAGGGTTCGCAACTTAGCGTTTAGGGTTTAGGGTTTAGGGTTTAGGGTTTATGGTTTAGGGTTTAGGGTTTAGGGTTTAGGGTTTAGGGTTTAGGTTTTAGGGTTTAGGGTTTAGGTTTTATGGTTAGGGATTAGGGTTTAGGGTTTAGGGTCAGATTTTAGGGTTAGGGATTAGGGTTAACGGTTTGGGGTTTAGGGTTGCGGTTTAGGGTTTAGCGTTTGGGGTTTAGGGTGTTAAGGTTT
>NW_026651905.1:17500-18695 GCF_029873635.1 Malania oleifera | reverse complement strand
AAACCCTAAGCCCTATACACTAAACCCTAAACCCTAAACCATAAACACAAATCCCCAAACTCCAAATCCTAAACCCTAAACCTTAAACCCTATGGACTAAACCCTGAACCCTATATTTTAAATCCTAAACCTAAACACAAAAACCTAAACCCTAAATCGCAAACCCTAAACCCTAAACCCTAAACCCTAAACCCCAAACCCTAAACCCCTAAACCCTAAACCCTAAACCCTAAACCTAAACCCCAAACCCTAACTCCAAAACCCTAAACCCTAAACCCTAAATCCTAAACCATAAACCCAAAGCCCCAAGCCCTAAGCCTTAAACACTAAACCCTAAACCCTAAACCATAAACCCTAATCCCTAACCGTAAACCCTAATCCCTAAACCCTAAACCCTAAATCCAAAACCCCTAAACCCTAAACCTTAAACACTAAACCCCAAACCCTAAACCCTAAACCCTAACCCTAAACCCTAAACCGTTAACCCTAATCCCTAACCCTAAAATCTAACCCTAAACCCTAAACCCTAATACCTAACCCTAAAACCTAAACCCAAAAACCTAAACCCTAAGCCCCAAACCCTAAAACCTTAACACTAAACCCTAAACCCTAAAACCTAAACCCTAATCCCTAACCCTAAAACCTAAAACCTCAAACCTAAACCCTAAGCACTAAAAACTAAACCCTAAGCCCTAAACCATAAAACCCTAAATCGTAAACCCTAAACCCTAAACCCTAAACCCTAAACCCTAACCCGTAAACCTTAAACCCTAAACCCCAACCCTAACCCTAAACCCTAAACCCTAAACACTAAACCCTAAACCCTAAGCCACAACCCTAAACCCTAAACCCTAAACCCTAAGCCCTAAACCCTAAACCCTAAGCCCTAAACCTTAACACTAAACCCTAAACCCTAAACCATAAACCCTAAGCCCAAAACCCTAAACACTAAACACTAAACCCTAACTCTAAACCCTAAACCCTAAACCCTAAACCCTAAGCCCTAAATTCCAAACCCTAAACACTAAACCCTAAACCCTTAACTCCAACCCAAAACCCAAAACCCAAAACCCTGAACCCTAAACCCTAAACCCTAGACACTAAACCCTAAATTCTATATCCTAAACCCTAAACCCTAAACAGAAAAATCTAAACCCTAAACCCCAAAACATAAACCCTAAACACTAGGCCTAAA
>NW_026651905.1:0-7500 GCF_029873635.1 Malania oleifera | reverse complement strand
CCCTAAACCCTAAACCCTAAACCCTATACCATAATGCCCAAACCCTAATCCCTAATCCCTAACCCTAAACCCTAAACCCTAACCTTAAAAAATAAACCCTAAACCGTAAACCCTAATCCCTAATCCCTAACCCTAAACCCTAAACCCTAACCCTAAAAAATAAACCATAAACTCGAAACCCAAAACCCTAATCCCTAACCATAAACCCTAAACCCTAAACCCTAAACCCAAACCCTAAACCCTAAGCCCTAAACCCTAACCCCTAAACACTAAACCCTAAACCCAAAACCCAAAACCCTAACCCTAAACCCTAAACCCTAAAGCCTAAACTCAAAACCACTTAACCCTAAACCCTAAACCCTAAACCCTTAAACCTTAAAATCTAAACCTTAAACCCTAAACCCAACACCCTAACCCTAAACCCAAAGCCCTAAACCCTAAACCCTAAACCTATACACCAAACCCTAAACCCTAAACCCTAAACCCTAAACACAAAACCTTAAACCCTAAACCCCAAACCATAAACCTTAGGCCTAAACCTTAAACCCTAAACCCTAAACCCTAAACCATAATGCCTAAACCCTAATCCCTAAACCCTAAACCCTAACCCTAAAAAACAAACCATAAACTCGAAACCCAAAACCCTAATCCCTAACCATAAACCCTAAACCCTAAACCCTAAACCGAAACCCTAAACCCTAAGCCCTAAACCCTAACCCCTAAACACTAAACCCTAAACCCTAAACACTAAACACTAAACCCTAAACCGTAAACCCTAAACCCTAAGCCCTAACCCTAAACCCTAAACCCTAAACCCTAAACCCTAAACAACAAACCCTAAACCCTAAGCAATAAACCCTAAACCCTAAACAATAAACCCTAAAATCTAAGCCCTAAACCCTAAACCCAAAACACTAAACCCTAAATGGTAAACCCTAACCATAAAACCTAAACCCTAATCCCTATACCCTAAACCCTAATCCTTACCCTAAACACTAAACACATAACCCTAAACCCAAAACACTAAACCCTAAATGGCAAACCCTAACCATAAAACCTAAACCCTAATCCCCATACCCTAAACCCTAAACACTGACTACTAAACACATAACCCTAAACCCTAAACCCTTTGCCTAAACCCTAAACCCAAAACCTAAAATGCTAACCCTAAATCCTAAGCCCTAAACCCTAAACCCTATACCCGAAACACTAAACCCTCACACGCTAAACCCTTATACCCTTAACCCTAAACCCTAAACCCTTACTTCTAACCCAAAACCCAAAACCCTAAACCCTAACCCTAAACCCTAAACCATATACACGAAACCCTAAACCCTAAACCCATAACCCTAAACACAAAACCTTAAACCCTAAACCCCAAACCATAAACCTTAGGCCTAGACCCTAAACCTTAAATCTGAAACCCCTCAACCCAAAACGCAAAACCCTAGAACCTAAACTCCAAACCCTAAACAATAACTCTAAAACGCTAAACACTAAACCCTAACCCTAAGCCAAAACCCTAAACCCTATACCCTAAATTCTAAAACCTTAAACCCAAAATCGCAACCCTAAACGCAAAACCCTAACCCCAAAACCCTAAGGACTAAACTCTAAACCCTTAACGGAAAACCCTAAACACTAAACCGAAAACACTAAATCCTAAACATGAAGCGCTAACGCTAAACCCTAAACCGAAAACACTAAACCCTAAAGACAAAACCATTAAATCCTAAACGCTTAAACCCTAAACCCTAAACCCTAAACCCTAAAAACTAAACCCTAAACCCTAAATACTAAACCCCTAAACCACAAACCCAAAACACTAAACCCAAAAACTTTAACCCTAAATACTAAACCCCTAAACACTAAACCCTAAACCCTAATACTAAAACCTTAAACCCTAAACCCTAAACCCCAAACCAAAAACCTTAGGCCTAAACCCAAAACCCAAAACCCTAAACCCTATACCATAATGTCCAAACCCTAATCCCTAATCCCTAACCCTAAACCCTAAACCCTAAACTTAAAAAATAAACCCTAAACCGTAAACCCTAATCCCTAATCCCTAACCCTAAACCCTAAACCCTAACCCTAAAAAATAAACCATAAACTTGAAACCCAAAACCCTAATCCCTAACCATAGACCCTAAACCCTAAAACTCTTAATCCTAAACCCTAAACCCTAAACCCCGAAACCCAAAATTCTAAACCTTAAACCCTAACCCCAAACCTTAAACCCTAAACCCAACACCCTAACCCTAAACCCAAAGCCCTAAACCCTAAACCCTAAACCATATACACCAAACCCTAAACCCTAAACCCTAAACCCCAAACACAAACCCTTAAACCCTAAACCCAAAACCATAAACCTTAGGCCTAAACTCGAAACCCTAAACCCTAAACCCTAAACCATAATGCCTAAACCCTAATCCCTAATCCCTAACCCTAAACCCTAAACGCTAACCTTAAAAAATAAACCCTAAACCGTAAACCCTAATCCCTAATCCCTAACCCTAAACCCTAAACCCTAACCCTAAAAAATAAACCATAAACTCGAAACCCAAAACCCTAATCCCTAACCATAAACCCTAAACCCTAAACCCTAAACCCTAAACCCAAACCGTAAACCCTAAGCCCTAAACCCTAACCCCTAAACACTAAACCCTAAACCCTAAACCCTAAACCCTAACCCTAAACCCTAAACCCTAAACACTAAACCCTAAACCGTAAACCCTAAACCATAAGCCCTAACCCTAAACCCTAAACCCTAAACAACAAACCGTAAACCCTAAGCCCTAAACCCTAAACCCTAAACAATAAACCCTAAAATCTAAGCCCTAAACCCTAAACCCAAAACACTAAACCCTAAATGGTAAACCCTAACCATAAAACCTAAACCCTAATCCCTATACCCTAAACCCTAATCCTTACCCTAAACCCTAAACACTAACCACTAAACACATAACCCTAAACCCTAAACCCTAAACCCAAAACACTAAACCCTAAATGGCAAACCCTAACCATAAAACCTAAACCCTAATCCCTATACCCTAAACCCTAATCCTTACCCTAAACCCTAAACACTAACCACTAAACACATAACCCTAAACCCTAAACCCTAAACCCTTTGCCTAAACCCTAAACCCTAAACCTAAAATGCTAACCCTAAATCCTAAGCACTAAACCCTAAACCCTATACCCGAAACCCTAAACCCTCACATGCAAAACCCTTATACCCTTAACCCTAAACCCAAGACCCCAAACCCTAAACCCTTAACTCTAGCCCAAAACCCTAAACCTTAAACCCTAAACCCTAAACCCTAAACACAAAACCTTAAACCCTAAACCCCAAACCATAAACCTTAGGCCTAGACCCTAAACCCTAAATCTGAAACCCCTAAACCCAAAACGCAAAACCCTAGAACCTAAACTCCAAACCCTAAACACTAACTCTAAAATGCTAAACACTAAACCCTAACCCTAAGCCTAAACCCTAACCCTAAGCCAAAACCCTAAACCCTAAATTCTAAAACCTAAACCCAAAATCGCAACCCTAAACGCGAAACCCTAACCCCAAAACCCTAAGGACTAAACTCTAAACCCTTAACCGAAAACCCTAAACACTAAACCGAAAACCCTAAATCCTAAACATGAAGCCCTAACGCTAAACCCTAAACCGAAAACACTAAACCCTAAAGACAAAACCCTAAATCCTAAACGCTTAAACCCTAAACCCTAAACACTAAACCCTAAACCCTAAATACTAAATCCCTAAACCACAAACCCAAAACACTAAACCCAAAAACTTAAACCCTAAATACTAAACCCCTAAACACTAAACCCAAAACCCTAATACTAAAACCTTAAACCCTAAACCCCAAACCCCCAACCATAAACCTTAGGCCTAAACCCTAAACCCTAAACCCTAAACCCTATACCATAATGTCCAAACCCTAATCCCTAATCCCTAACCCTAAACCCTAAACCCTGACCCTAAAAAATAAACCATAAACTCGAAACCCAAAACCCTAATCCCTAACCATAAACCCTAAACCCTAAACCTAAACCCTAAACCCTTAACGCAAAACCCTAAAACCTAATCTCTAAACCCTAAACCCTAAACCCTAAACCCTAACCCTAAACCCTAAACACTAAACCCTAAACCCTAAACCCTAAATCGTAAACCCTAACCTTAAAACCTAAACCCTAAACAATAAAACCCTAAATCCTAAACCCTAAACCCTAAACCCTAAATCGTAAACCCTAACCTTAAAACCTAAACCCTAAACAAAAAAACCCTAAATCCTAAACCCTAAACCCTAAACCCAAACACCCAAAACCCTAAACCCTAAACCCTAAACTCTATTCCCTAACCCTAAACCCTAACCCCTAAACACTAAACCCTAAACCAGAAACCCTAAACCCTAACACAAAACCTTAAACCCTAAATCCTAAGCCTTAAACCCTAACCCTAAACCCTAAACGCTAACCCTAAGCCCTAAACCCAAAACCCTAAACCCTAAACACTAAACCCTAAACCCTAAACACTAAACCGCAACCCCGAAACCAAAATACTAAATCCTAAAACCTAAACCCTAAACCCTAAACACTAAACCCTAAACCCAAAACACTAAACCCTAAAAACTAAACTCTCAACCTTAAACCCTAAACCCTAAACCCTAACCCTAAACCCTAAACCCTAAAACTTAAACCATAAACCCAAAACCCTGAAACCATCAACCCTAAACCCTAATCCCTAAACCCTACACAATAAACCCTAAAATCCCTAAACCCTAAACCCAAAACACAAAACCGTAAATGGTAAACCCTAACCATAAAACCTAAACCCTAATCCCTATACCCTAAACCCTAATCCTTACCCCAAACCCTAAACCCTAAACCCTAAACACAAAACCTTAAACCCTAAACCCCAAACCATAAACCTTAGGCCTAAACCCTAAACCTTAGACCATAATGCCTAAACCCTAATCCCTAATCCCTAACCCTAATCCCTAATCCCTAACCCTAAACCCTAAACCCTAACCCTAAAAAATAAACCATAAACTCGAAACCCAAAACCCTAATCCCTAACCATAAACCCTAAACCCTAAACCCTAAACCCAAACCCTAAACCCTAAGCCCTAAACCCTAACCCCTAAACACTAAACCCTAAACCCTAAACCCTAAACCCTAACCCTAAACCCTAAACCCTAAACACTAAACCCTAAACCCTAAACCCTAGGCCCTAACCCTAAACCCTAAACCCTAAACAACAAACCGTAAACCCTAAGCCCTAAACCCTAAACCCTAGACAATAAACACTAAAATCTAACCCCTAAACCCTAAACCCAAAACACTAAACCCTAAATGGTAAACCCAAACCATAAAACCAAAACCCTAATCCCTATACCCTAAACCATAATCCTTACCCTAAACCCTAAACACTAACCACTAAACACATAACCCTAAACCCTAAACCCTAAACCCAAAACACTAAACCCTAAATGGCAAACACTAACAATAAAACCTAAACCCCAATCCCTATACCCTAAACCCTAATCCTTACCCTAAACCCTAAACACTAACCACTAAACACAAAACCCTAAACCCTAAACCCTAAACCCTTTGCCTAAACCCTAAACCTAAACCTAAAATGCTAACCCTAAATCCTAAGCCCTAAACCCTAAACCCTAAACCCTATACCCGAAACCCTAAACCCTCACACGCTAAACCCTTATACCCTTAACCCTAAACCCAAAACCCCAAACCCTAAACCCTAAACCCTAAACCCTTAACTCTAACCCAAAACCCTAAACCCTAAACCCTAAACCATATACACCAAACCCTAAACCTTAAACCCTAAACACAAAACCTTAAACCCTAAACCCCAAACCATAAACCTTAGGCCTAGACCCTAAACCCTAAATCTGAAACACCTAAACCCAAAACGCAAAACCCTAGAACCTAAACTCCAAACCCTAAACACTAACTCTAAAACGCTAAACACTAAACCCTAACCCTAAGCCAAAACCCTAAACCCTAAACCCTATACCCTAAATTCTAAAACCTAAACCCAAAATCGCAACCCTAAACGCGAAACCCTAACCCCAAAACCCTAAGGACTAAACTCTAAACCCTTAACCGAAAACCCTAAACACTAAACCGAAAACCCTAAATCCTAAACATGAAGCCCTAACGCTAAACCCTAAACCGAAAACACTAAACCCTAAAGACAAAACCCTAAATCCTAAACGCTTAAACCCTAAACCCTAAACCCTAAACCCTAAACCCTAAATACTAAATCCCTAAACCACAAACCCAAAACACTAAACCCAAAAACTTAAACCCTAAATACTAAACCCCTAAACAGGAAATCCCAAACCCTAATACCTAAAACCTTAAACCCTAAACCCCAAACCCCCAACCATAAACCTTATGCCTAAACCCTAAAACCTAAACCCTAAACCCTATACCATAAATTACAAACCCTAATCCCTAATCCCTAACCCTAAACCCTAAACCATAACCCTAAAAAATTAACCATAAACTCGAAACCCTAAAACCTAAACTCCAAACCCTAAACCCTAACCATAAACCCTAAACCCTAAACCTAAACCCTAAACCCTAACGCAAAACCCTAAAACCTAATCTCTATTAACCCTAAACCCTAAACAAAAACCTTAAACCCTAACCCTAAACCCTAAACGCAAAACGTCAAACCCTAAACCCTAAATCGTAAACCCTAACCTTAAAACCTAAACCCTAAACAATAAAACCTTAAATCTTAAACCCTAAACCCTAAACCCTAAACCCTAAATCGTAAACCCTAACCTTAAAACCTAAACCCTAAACAAAAAAACCCTAAATCCTAAACCCTAAACCCTAAACCCTAAACCCTAAACCCTAAACCCTAAACCCTAAACCCTAAACCCTAAACCCCAAAAACCATACACCAAACCCTAAACCCTAAACCCTAAACTCTATTCCATAACCCTAAACCCTAACCCCTAAAAATAAACCCTAAACCAGAAACCCTAAACCCTAACACAAAACCTTAAACCCTAAATCCTAAGCTTGAAACCCTAACCCTAAACCCTAAACCCAAACCCTAAACCCCTAACCCAAAACCCAAAACCCTAAACACTAACCCTAACCTAAACACCAAACCGCAACCCCGAAACCCCAAAATAACTATCCTAACCTAAACCTAAACCCTAAACACTAAACCCTAAACCCAAAACACTAAACCCTAAACTAAACTCTCAACCTTAAACCCTCAACCCTAAGCCCTAACCCTAAACCTTAACCCTAAAACACTTAAACCATAAACCCAAAACCCTGAAAACCATCAACCCTAACCCTAATCCCCTAAACCCTACACCATAACCCTAAATCAAAAGCCCCTAACCCCTAAACCCAAAACAAAAACCGTAAATGGTAAACCCTAAACCTAAAACCTAAACCCTAATCCCTATAAACCCTAAACCCTAACCTACC
>NW_026651904.1:0-25922 GCF_029873635.1 Malania oleifera | reverse complement strand
AGTTTGGGTTTGGGTTTAGGGTTTTGGGTTTGGGTTAGAGTTAAGGGTTTGGTTGTTTGGTAGAGTTATGGGTTAGGAGTTTAGAGTAGGGTTGGGGTTAGGGTTTAGGGTTTTTAGGCTTTAGGTTTAGTTAGTTTTAGGTAGTTTAGGGTTTTAGGGTTAGGGATTAGCGTTTATGGTTTAGGGTTTAGGGTTTAGGGTTTAAGGTTTAGGATTTAATCTTTAGGCTTTAGGCTTTAGGCTTCGGGTCTGGGGTTTAGCGTTTAGAGCTTTGGGTTAGGGCTAAGGGTTTAGGGTTTAGGGCTTAGGGTTTAGGGTTTAGTGTTTAGGGTTTAGGGTTTAGGGTTTAGGGTTTCAGTTTAGGGTTTAGGGTTTAGGGTTTAGTGATCTGGGTTTTGGGTTTAGGGCTTACGGTATAGGGTTTTGGGTTTAGGATTTAGTGTTTAGGGTTTAGGGCTTAGGGTTTAGTTTATAGGGTCTAGGGTTTAGCGTTTAGTATTTAGCGTTTAGGGATTAGGATTCAGGGTTTTGGGTTTAGGGTTTAGGGTTTTAGGGTTTAGGATTTAGGGTTTAGGGTTTGGTGTTTAGGGTTTAGGGTTTAGGGTATAGGGTTTAGTGTATAGGGTTTAGGGTTTAGGGTTTAAGGTTTAGAGTTTTGGGTTAGAGTTAAGCGTTTAGGGTTTAGGGTTTAGGGTTTGGGCTTTAGGGTTTAGGGTTTAGGGTTTAGGGTTTAGGCTTATGGTTTAGGTTTTAGGGTTAGGGTTTAGGGTTGAGGGTTTAGGGTTAGCGTTTATGGTTTGGGGTTTAAGGTTTAGGTTTTAGGGTTTTAGGTTTAAGATTTAGGGTTTACGGTTTAGGGTTTAGGGTTCATGGTTTAGAGCTTTCGGTTAGGGCTTAGGGTTTAGGGATTAGGGTTTGGGGTTTAGTATTTAGGGTTTAGGGTTTAGGGTTTAGGGTTTAGTGATAAGGGTTTAGGGTTTAGAGCTTAGGGTTTAGGGTTTAGGGTTTAGGGTTTAGGGTTTTGGGTTTAGGGTTTAGGGTTTAGGGTTAGGGTTTAGGGTTTAGGGTTTAGTGTTTAGGGTTTAGAGTTTAGGGCTTAGGGTTTTGGGTTTAGGGTTGGGGGTTTAGGGTTAGGGTTAGGGTTTAGGGTTTAGGGTTAGGGTTTAGGGTTTAGGGTTTAGGGCTTAGGGTTAAGCGTTTATGGTTTAGGGGTTTAGTATTTAGGGTCTAAGGTTAAGGGTTTAGGGTTTTGGGTTTAAGGGCTAGCAGTTTAGTATTTTGGGTTTAGGTTTTAGGGTTTGGGGTTTAGGGTTTAGGGTTTAGGGTTTAGGATTTAGGGTTTAGGGTTTTGGCCTAGGGTTTAGGGTTTAGGGTTTAGGGTCTAGGGTTTACGATTTGGGGTTTAGGTCTCAAGATTTAGCGTTTAGGGTTTAGGGTTTAAGGTTTAGGTTTTACTGTGTAGGGATTAGGGTTTAGGTTTTATGGTTTAGGGTTTAGGGTTTAGGGTTTTCGGTTGTGTTGTGTTTAGGGGTTAGTGTTTAGGGTTAGGGATTGGTGTTTAGGGCTTAGGGTTTAGGGTTTAGGGTGTAGTGTTTGTGGTTTAGGGTTTAGGGTTTAGGGTTTAGCGTTTAGTGTTTGGGTTTAGGGTATAGGGTCTAGGGTTTTGGATTTAGGGGTTTAGTATTTTAAGTTTAGGGTTTGGGGTTTGAGTTTTAGGGTTTAGGGTTTAGGGTTTAGGATTTAGGATTTAGCGTTTATGCCTAGTGTTTACAGTTTAGGGATTAGGGTTTAGGGTCTAGGGTTTAGGGTTTAGTGTTTAGGGTTTTGGGTTTAGGGTTTAGGGTTTAAGGTTTTAGGGTTTAGGGTTTAGGGTTTAGGGTTTAGTGTTTAGGGTTTAGGGCCTAGGGTTTAGTGTTTAGTTCTTTGGGTTTAGGGTTTAGTGTTTAAAGTTTAGGGCTTAGGGTTTAGGGTATAGGGTTTATGGTTTAGGGTTTAGGGTTTAGTGTTTAGGGTTTAGGGTTTCGGGTAAGGGCTTAGGTTTTAGGGTTTAGGGTTTAGGGTTTCGTATTTAGGTTTACGGTTTAGAGTTAAGGTTTAAGGTTTAGGGTTAGGGCTTCGGGTTTAGGGTTTAGGGCTGAGTGTTTAGGATTTAGTGTTTAGGGTTTAGGGCTTTAGGTTTAGTTTATATGGTTTAGGGTTTAGGGTTTAGGATTTAGTGTTTGGGGTTTAGGGCTTGGGGTTTACTTTATAGGGTTTTGGTTTTAAGGTTTAGGGTTTAGGGTTCAGGGTTTAGGGTTTTGGGTTTAGGGGTTTGGGATTTAGGGTTTATGGTTGAGGCCTAGGGTTTTGGGTTTAGGGTTTACGGTTTGTGGTTTAGGGTTTTGTTTTTAGGGTTTAGGGTTTAGGGTTTAGGGTTTAGGGTTTTAGTATTAGGGTTTAGGGTTTAGGGTTTAGGGGTTTAGTATTTAGGGTTTAGGGTTTAGGGTTTAGGGTTTAGGGTTTAAGGTTTAGGGGTTTAGTCTCTAGGGTTTAGGGTTTGGGGTTTTGGGTTTAGGGTTTAGGCGTTTAGGATTTTGGGTTTAGGGTTTAGGGCTTAGGGTTTAGGGTTTAGGCCTAAGGGTTAGGGCTTCGGGTTTAGGGTTTAGGGTTTAGGGTTTAGGGTTTAGGGTTTAGGGTTTAGGGTTTAGGGTTTAGAGTTTAGGGTTAGGGTTTAGGGATTAGGGTTTAGGGTTTATTGTTTACGGGTTAGTGTTTAGGGTTAGGGCGTAGGGTTTAGGGTTTAGGGTTAGGGTTTAGGGGTTTAGCATTTATGGTTTACGGTTTAGGCCTAGTGTTTAGGGTTTAGGGTTTAGGGTTTAGGGTTTAGGGTTTAGGGTCTAGGGTTTAGGGTTCAGGCCTAGGGTTTAGGGTTTATGGTGTGGGGTTTTGGGTCTAGGTTTTAGGGTTTAGGGTTTAGGGTTTAGGGTTTAGGGTTTAGGCCTAGGGTTTAGGGTTTAGGGTTTAGGGTTTGGGGTTTAGGGTTTTGTGTTTAGGGTCAAGGGTTTAGGATTTAGCGTTTAGGGTTTGAGGTTTAGGGGTTTAGGGTTTAGGGTTTAGGGTTTAGTGTTTAGGGTTTAGTGTATAAGGTTTAGGGTTTAGGGTTTAGGGTTTAGGGTTTAGGGTTTAGGGTTTAGGGTTTAGGGTTAGAGTTAAGGGTTTAGGTTTTAGGCTTTAGGGTTTGGGTTTTAAGGTTTAGGGTTTAAGGTTTTAAGATTTAGGTTTTGAGGCTTAGGGTTTGGGGTTTAGGTTTTAGGGTTTAGGGTTTAGGGTTTAGGGTTTAGGGTTTAGGGTTTTTGGTTTAGGCTTAGGATTTTGTGTTTAGGGTTAGGGTTTAGGGTTTAGGGTTTAGGTTTTAGGGTTTAGGGTTTAGGGTTTAGGTTTTAGGCTTAGGGTTTAGGGTTTAGGGTTTGGGTTTACAGTTGAGGGTTTAGGGTTAGCGTTTAGGGTTTAGGGTTTAGGGTTTAGGGTTTAGTGTTAGGGTTTAGTGTTTGTGGTTTTGGGTTTAATGCTTAGGGATTAGGGTTTAGGGTTTAGGGTTTAGCGTTTAGGGTTAAGGTTTAGATTTTATGGTTTAGGGTTAAGTGTTTAGTGTTTAGGTTTTTGGGTTTAGGGTTTGGGGTTTAAGGTTTTGTGTTTAGGGTTTAGCGTTTAAGGTTTTGGGTTTTGGGTTTAGTGTTTAGGGGTTAGTGTTTAGGGTTAGGGATTAGGGTTTATGGGTTAGGGTTTAGGGTTTAGGGTTTCGGGTTTAGGGTTCGGGATTAGGGTTTAGGGTTTAGGGTTTAGGGTTTACTCTTTAGGGTTTAGGGTTTAAGGCTTAGGGTTTAGGGTTTAGGGTTTAGGGTTTGAGGTTTAGGGTTTTGGGTTTTAGTATTTGGGTTTCGGGTTTAGGGTCTAGGGGTTTAGTATTTAGGGTTTAGGGTTTAGGGTTTAGGGTTTAGGGTTTAGGGTTTAGGGTTTAGGGTTTGGGGTTTAGGGTTTAGGGTTTAGGGTGTCGGGTTTTGGAGTTTACGGTTAGGGTTTAGGGTTTAGGGTTTAGCGTTCAGGGTTTAAGGTTTAGGGTTTAGGGTTTGGGGTTCAGGGTTTAGGGTTTAGGGTGTAGGGTTTGGAGTTTAGGGTTAGGGTTTACGGTTTAGGGTTTAGGGTTTAGTGTTTAGGGGTTAGTGTTAAGGGTTAGGGCTTAGGGCTTAGGGTTTAGGGTTTAGGGTTTAGTGTTTGGGGTTTAGGGTTTAGGGTTTAGGGTTTATGGTTAGGTTTTAAGGTGTAGGGTTTTGGGTTTTGGGTTTAGGGTTTAGGGTTTAGGGTTTAGTGTTTAGGGTTTAGGGTTTAGGGTTTAGGGTTTAAGGTTTAGGGTTTACTGTTTGGGGTTTAGGGTTTAGGGTTTAGGGTTTAGGGTTTAGGGTATAGGGTTTGGAGTTTGGGGTTATGATTTAGGGTTTAGCATTTAGTGTTTTGGGGTTAGTGTTAAGGGTTGGGGTTTAGGGTTTAGGGTTTAGTGTTTAGGGTTTAGGGTTTAGGGCTTAGGGTTTAGGGTTTAGGGTATAAGGCTTAAGGTTTAGGGTTTAGGGTTTGGGGTTTAGGGTCTAGGGTTTAGGGTGTAGGGTTAGGAGTTTAAGGTTAGGGTTTAGGGTTTACGGTTTACGGTTTGGCGTTTAGTGGTTAGTGTTAAGGGTTAGGGCTTATGGCTTAGGGTTTAGGGTTTAGGGTTTAGTGTTTAGGGTTTAGTGTTTGTGGTTTTGGGTTTAATGCTTAGGGATTAGGGTTTAGGGTTTAGGGTTTAGCGTTTAGGGTTAAGGTTTAGATTTTATGGTTTAGGGTTAAGTGTTTAGGGTTTAGGTTTTTGGGTTTAGGGTTTAGGGTTTAAGGTTTAGTGTTTAGGGTTTAGCGTTTAAGGTTTTGGGTTTTGGGTTTAGTGTTTAGGGGTTAGTGTTTAGGGTTAGGGATTAGGGTTTATGGGTTAGGGTTTAGGGTTTAGGGTTTCCGGTTTAGGGTTCGGGATTAGGTTTTAGGGTTTAGGGTTTTGGGTTTACTCTTTAGGGTTTAGGGTTTAAGGCTTCGGGTTTAGGGTTTAGGGTTTAGGGTTTAGGGTTTGAGGTTTGGGGTTTTGGGTTTTAGTATTTCGGTTTCCGGTTTAGGGTCTTGGGGTTTAGTATTTAGGGTTTAGGGTTTTGGGTTTTGGGTTTTGGGTTTAGGGTTTAGGGAGGGTTTACGGTTTGGGGTTTAGGCTTTAGGCATTAGGGTGTCGGGTTTTGGAGTTTACGGTCAGGGTTTAGGGTTTAGCGTTCAGGGTTTCAGGTTTAGGGTTTAGGGTTTGGGGTTTAGGGTTTAGGGTTTAGGGTGTAGGGTTTAGAGTTTAGGGTTAGGGTTTACAGTTTAGGGTTTAGGGTTTAGTGTTTAGGGGTTAGTGTTAAGGGTTAGGGCTTAGGGCTTAGGGTTTAGGGTTTAGGGTTTAGTGTTTGGGGTTTAGGGTTTAGGGTTTAGGGTTTATGGTTAGGTTTTAAGGTGTAGGGTTTTGGGTTTTGGGTTTAGGGTTAGGGTTTAGGGTTTAGTGTTTAGGGTTTAGGGTTTAGGGTTTAGGGTTTAAGGTTTAGGGTTTACTGTTTGGGGTTTAGGGTTTAGGGTTTAGGGTTTAGAGTTTAGGGTATAGGGTTTGGAGTTTGGGGTTATGATTTAGGGTTTAGCATTTAGTGTTTTGGGGTTAGTGTTAAGGGTTGGGGTTTAGGGTTTAGGGTTTATTGTTTAGGGTGTAGGGTTTAGGGCTTAGGGTTTAGGGTTTAGGATATAAGGCTTACGATTTAGGGTTTGGGGTTTGGGGTTTAGGGTCTAGGGTTTAGGGTGTAGGGTTAGGAGTTTAAGGTTAGGGTTTAGGGTTTAGGGTTTACGGTTTAGCGTTTAGGGGTTAGTGTTAAGGGTTAGGGCTTAGGGCTTAGGGTTTAGGGTTTAGGGTTTAGTGTTTAGGGTTTAGGGTTTAGGGTTAGGGTTTATGGTTTAGGGTTTAGGGTTTTGGGTTTACGGTTTAGGGTTTAGTGTTTAGGGTTTACGGTTTATGGCTTAGGGTTTAGTGTTTAGTGTTTAGGGTTTAGGTTTTAGGGGTTTAGGATTTATACTTTAGGGTTTAGGGTTTAGTGTTTAGGGTTTAGGGTTGAGGCCGAGGGGTTAGGGTTTAGGGTTTAGGATTTAGGGTTTAGGGTTTACGATTTAGGGCTTAGGGTTTGGGGTTTAGGGTTTTTGGCTTTCTTATTAGGGTTTAGGTTTTAGGGGTTTAGGATTTATGGTTTTTGGTTTTTGGTTTGGGGTTTTGGGTTTAAGGTTCAAGGTTTTTTGATTTAGGGCTTTGGGTTTAGGCCTAAGGGTTAGTGTTAAGGGTTTTGGGTTTTGGGTTTAGGGTTTTGGGTTTTGGGTTAGAGTTAAGGATTTTGGGTTTTTTGTTAGAGTTAAGGGTTTAGGGTTTAGAGTTTAGGGTTTGGGGTTTAGGGTTTGGGGTTTAGGGTTTAGGGTTTAGGCTTATGGTTTAGGTTTTAGGGTTTAGGGTTAGCGTTTATGGTTTAGGGGTTTAGGGTTTAAGGTTTAGGATTTAGTCTTTAGGCTTTAGGCTTTAGGCTTAGGGTTTGGGGTTTAGCGTTTAGAGCTTTGGGTTAGGGCTAAGGGTTTAGGGTTTATGGCTTAGGGTTTAGGGTTTAGTGTTTAGGGTTTTGGGTTTAGGGTTTTGGGTTTCAGTTTAGGGTTTAGGGTTTAGGGTTTAGTGATCAGGGTTTTGGGTTTAGGGCTTACGGTATAGGGTTTTGGGTTTAGGATTTAGTGTTTAGGGTTTAGGGCTTAGGGTTTAGTTTATAGGGTCTAGGGTTTAGCGTTTAGTATTTAGGGTTTAGGGTTTAGGATTCAGGGTTTAGGGTTTAGGGTTTAGGGTTTAGGGTTTAGGGTTTAGGGTTTGGTGTTTAGGGTTTAGGGTTTAGGGTATAGGGTTTAGTGTATAGGGTTTAGGGTTTAGGGTTTAAGGTTTAGAGTTTTGGGTTAGAGTTAAGCGTTTAGGGTTTAGGGTTTAGGGTTTAGGGTTTAGGGTTTAGGGTTTAGGGTTTAGGCTTATGGTTTAGGTTTTAGGGTTAGGGTTTAGGGTTAGCATTTATGGTTTGGGGTTTAGGGTTTAAGTTTTAGGGTTTAAGGTTTAAGATTTAGGGTTTACGGTTCATGTTTTAGAGCTTTGGGTTAGGGCTTAGGGTTTAGGGATTAGGGTTTGGGGTTTAGTATTTAGGGTTTAGGGTTTAGGGTTTAGGGTTTAGTGTTTAAGGTTTAGTGTTTAGAGCTTAGGGTTTAGGGTTTAGGGTTTACGGTTTACGGTTTAGGGTTTAGGGTTAGTGTATAGGGTTTAGGGTTTAGGGTTAGGGTTTAGGGTTTAGGGTTTAGTGTTTAGGGTTTAGAGTTTAGGGCTTAGGGTTTTGGGTTTAGGGTTGGGAGTTTAGGGTTAGGGTTAGGGTTTAGGGTTTAGGGTTAGGGTTTAGGGTTTAGCGTTTAGGGTTTAGGGTTAAGCGTTTACGGTTTAGGGGTTTAGTATTTAGGGTCTAAGATTAAGGGTTTAGGGATTAGGGTTTAAGGGCTAGCAGTTTAGTATTTTGGGTTTAGGTTTTAGGGTTTGGGGATTAGGGTTTAGCGTTTAGGGGTTTAGGATTTAGGGTTTAGGGTTTTGGCCTGGAGTTTAGGGTTTAGGGTTTAGGGTCTAGGGTTTAGGATTAGGGTTTAGGGTTTAGGGTTAGGGTTTAGGGTTTAGCGTTTAGCGTTTAGGGTTAAGCGTTTATGGTTTAGGGGTTTAGTATTTAGGGTCTAAGATTAAGGGTTTAGGGATTATGGTTTAAGGGCTAGCAGTTTAGTATTTTGGGTTTAGGTTTTAGGGTTTGGGGTTTAGGGTTTAGGGTTTAGGGGTTTAGGATTTAGGGTTTAGGGTTTTGGCCTAGGGTTTAGGGTTTAGGGTTTGGGGTTTAGGGTTTAGGGTTTAGGGTTTAGGGTTTAGGGTTTAGGGTTAGGGTTTACAGTTTAGGGTTGAGGCCGAGGGCTTAGGGTTTAGGGTTTAGTGTTTAAGGTTTAGGGTTGAGGCCGAGGGCTTAGGGTTTAGGGTTTAGGGTTTAGGGTTTAGGGCTTAGGGTTTGGGTTTTAGGGTTTTGGGCTTTCTTATTAGGGTTTAGGTTTTAGGGGTTTAGGATTTATGGTTTATGGTTTTTGGTTTGGGGTTTTGGGTTTAGGGTTCAAGGTTTTTTGATTTAGGGCTTTGGGTTTAGGCCTAAGGGTTAGTGTTAAGGGTTTTGGGTTTTGGGTTTTGGGTTTTGGGTTTTGGGTTAGAGTTAAGGGTTTTGGGTTTTTTGTTAGAGTTAAGGGTTTAGGGTTTAGGGTTTAGGGTTTAGGGTTTAGGGTTTAGGGTTTAGGCTTATGGTTTAGGTTTTAGGGTTAGGGTTTAGGGTTTAGGGTTTAGGGTTAGCGTTTATGGTTTAGGGTTTAGGGTTTAGGGTTTAAGGTTTAGGATTTAGGCTTTAGGCTTTAGGCTTTAGGCTTAGGGTTTGGGGTTTAGCGTTTAGAGCTTTGGGTTAGGGCTAAGGGTTTAGGGTTTAGGGCTTAGGGTTTAGGGTTTAGTGTTTAGGGTTTAGGGTTTAGGGTTTAGGGTTTAGGGTTTAGGGTTTAGGGTTTAGTGTTCAGGGTTTAGGGTTTAGGGCTTAGGGTATAGGGTTTAGGGTTTAGGATTTAGTGTTTAGGGTTTAGGGCTTAGGGTTTAGTTTATAGGGTCTAGGGTTTAGCGTTTAGTATTTAGGGTTTAGGGTTTAGGATTCAGGGTTTAGGGTTTAGGGTTTAGGGTTTAGGGTTTAGGATTTAGGGTTTAGGGTTTGGTGTTTAGGGTTTAGGGTTTAGGGTATAGGGTTTAGTGTATAGGGTTTAGGGTTTAAGGTTTAGAGTTTTGGGTTAGAGTTAAGCGTTTAGGGTTTAGGGTTTAGGGTTTAGGGTTTAGGGTTTAGGGTTTAGGGTTTAGGGTTTAGGGTTTAGGCTTATGGTTTAGGTTTTAGGGTTAGGGTTTAGGGTTGAGGGTTTAGGGTTAGCGTTTATGGTTTAGGGTTTAGGGTTTAAGTTTTAGGGTTTAAGGTTTAAGATTTAGGGTTTACGGTTTAGGGTTTAGGGTTCATGGTTTAGAGCTTTGGGTTAGGGCTTAGGGTTTAGGGATTAGGGTTTGGGGTTTAGTATTTAGGGTTTAGGGTTTAGGGTTTAGGGTTTAGGGTTTAGGGTTTAGAGCTTAGGGTTTAGGGTTTAGGGTTTAGGGTTTAGGGTTTTGGGTTTAGGGTTTAGGGTTTAGGGTTAGGGTTTAGGGTTTAGGGTTTAGTGTTTAGGGTTTAGAGTTTAGGGCTTAGGGTTTTGGGTTTAGGGTTTAGGGTTTAGGGTTAGGGTTTAGGGTTTAGGGTTTAGGGCTAGGGTTTGGGTTTTAGGGTTTAGGGTTTAGGGTTAAGCGTTTATGGTTTAGGGGTTTAGTATTTAGGGTCTAGGGTTAAGGGTTTAGGGTTTAGGGTTTAAGGTCTAGCAGTTTAGTATTTAGGGTTTAGGGTTTAGGGTTTGGGGTTTAGGGTTTAGGGTTTAGGGGTTTAGGATTTAGGGTTTAGGGTTTTGGCCTAGGGTTTAGGGTTTAGGGTTTAGGGTCTAGGGTTTAGGATTTGGGGTTTAGGTCTCAAGATTTAGAGTTTAGGGTTTAGGGTTTAAGGTTTAGGTTTTACCGTCTAGGGTTTAGGGTTTAGGTTTTATGGTTTAGGGTTTAGGGTTTAGGGTTTTCGGTGGTTTTGTGTTTAGGGGTTAGTGTTTAGGGTTAGGGATTGGTGTTTAGGGTTGGGGTTTAGGGTTTAGGGTGTAGTGTTTGTCGTTTACTGTTTTGGGCTTAGGGTTTAGGGTTTAGGGTTTAGCGTTTAGTGTTTGGGTTTAGGGTATAGGGTCTAGGGTTTTGGGTTTAGGGGTTTAGTATTTTAAGTTTAGGGTTTGGGGTTTGAGTTTAGGGTTTAGGGTTTAGGGTTTAGGATTTAGGATTTAGCGTTTATGCCTAGTGTTTACAGTTTAGGGATTAGGGTTTAGGGTCTAGGGTTTAGGGTTTAGTGTTTAGGGTTTTGGGTTTAGGGTTTAGGGTTTAGGGTTTAGGGTTTAGGGTTTAGGGTTTAGGGTTTAGTGTTTAGGGTTTAGGGCCTAGGGTTTAGTGTTTAGTTCTTTGGGTTTAGGGTTTAGTGTTTAAAGTTTAGGGCTTAGGGTTTAGGGTATAGGGTTTATGGTTTAGGGTTTAGGGTTTAGTGTTTAGGGTTTAGGGTTTCGGGTAAGGGCTTAGGTTTTAGGGTTTAGGGTTTAGGGTTTCGTATTTAGGTTTACGGTTTAGAGTTAAGGTTTAGGGTTTAGGGTTAGGGCTTCGGGTTTAGGGTTTAGGGCTGAGTGTTTAGGATTTAGTGTTTAGGGTTTAGGGCTTTGGGTTTAGTTTATATGGTTTAGGGTTTAGGGTTTAGGATTTAGTGTTTGGGGTTTAGGGCTTGGGGTTTAGTTTATAGGGTTTAGGGTTTAAGGTTTAGGGTTTAGGGTTTTGGGTTTAGGGGTTTGGGTTTAGGGGTTTGGGATTTAGGGTTTATGGTTGAGGCCTAGGGTTTTGGGTTTAGGGTTTACGGTTTGTGGTTTAGGGTTTTGTTTTTAGGGTTTAGGGTTTAGGGCTTAGGGTTTAGGGTTTTAGTATTAGGGTTTAGGGTTTAGGGTTTAGGGGTTTAGTGTTTAGGGTTTAGAGTTTAGGGTTTAGGGTTTAGGGTTTGAGGTTTAGGGGTTTAGTCTCTAGGGTTTAGGGTTTAGGGTTTGGGGTTTTGGGTTTAGGGTTTAGGCGTTTAGGATTTTGGGTTTAGGGTTTAGGGCTTAGGGTTTAGGGTTTAGGCCTAAGGGTTAGGGCTTCGGGTTTAGGTTTTAGGGTTTAAGGTTTAGTATTTAGGGTTTAGGGTTTAGGGTTTAGGGTTTAGGGTTTAGGGTTTAGGGTTTAGGGATTAGGCTTTAGGGTTTATTGTTTACGGGTTAGTGTTTAGGGTTATGGCTTAGGGTTTAGGGTTTACGGTTAGGGTTTAGGGGTTTAGCATTTATGGTTTACGGTTTAGTCCTATTTGGGTTTTAGGGTTTAGGGTTTAGGGTCTAGGGTTTAGGATTTAGGGTTTAGGGTTCAGGCCTAGGGTTTAGGGTTTATGGTGTGGGGTTTTGGGTCTAGGTTTTAGGGTTTAGTGTTTAGGGTTTAGGGTTTAGCGTTTATGGCCTAGGTTTTAGGGTTTAGGGTTCAGGGTTTGGGCTTTAGGGTTTTGTGTTTAGGGTCAAGGGTTTAGCATTTAGCGTTTAGCGTTTGAGGCTTAAAGTTTAGTGTTTACGGTTTACGATTTAAGGTTTAGTTGTTTGGGGTTTAGGGTTAAGGTATAGGGTTTAGGGTTTAATGTTAGGGCTTAGGGTTAGGGTTTAGGGTTTAGGGTTAGAGTTAAAAGTTTAGGTTTTAGGCTTTAAGGTTTTGTGTTTAAGGTTTAGGGTTTAAGGTTTTAAGATTTAGGTTTTGAGGGTTAGGGTTTGGGGTTTAGGTTAGGGTTTAAGTTTTTTATTGATTTTCGTGTTTAGGGTTAGGGGGTTTAGGATTTATTTTGGAGTTCAGGGTTTCCACGGGTTTAGGGTTTCCGGGTTTATGCAATTTATTAGTTTAGGGTTAGGGGGTTTAGGTTTCGGGTTTAGGGGTTTAGGGTTTAGGGTTTTTACTTAGGGTTTAAGGGGTTTCGTTTTACTCGGGGGGTTTGAGGGGGCGGCTCAGGTTTTGTCGGCATTTCGGGGTTAGGTTAGGGCGTTGTTAGGGTTTAGGGTTTAACGGTTTTGGCGTTAGTGGTTAGTGTTAGGGTTAGCTTATGCTTAGGTTAGGGTTTAGGGTGTTAGGGTTTGAGGCGGCCGGGTGTTTTTTGGGTTTTGGGTTTCATGCTTAGGGATTAGGGTTTAGGGTTTTAGGGTTTAGGGTTTAGGGTTAAGGTTTTAGATTTTATGGTTTAGGGTTTAGTGTTTAGTGTTTAGGTTTTGGGTTTAGGGTTTGGGGTTTAAGGTTTTGTGTTTAGGGTTTAGGGTTTAGGTTTATGGCTTAGGTTTTAGGGTTTAGGGTTTAGTGTTTCGAGTTTAGGGTTTGGGTTAGGGTTTAGGGTTTAGGGTTTCGGGTTTAGGGTTCGGGATTAGGTTTTAGGGTTTAGGGTTTTGGGTTTACTCTTTAGGGTTTAGGGTTTAAGGCTTAGGGTTTAGGGTTTAGGGTTTAGGGTTTAGGGTTTGAGGTTTGGGGTTTTGGGTTTAGTATTTCGGTTTCCGGTTTAGGGTCTTGGGGTTTAGTATTTAGGGTTTAGGGTTTAGGGTTTTGGTTTTAGGGTTTAGGGTTTAGGGAGGGTTTAGGGTTTGGGGTTTAGGGTTTAGGCTTTAGGGTGTCGGGTTTTGGAGTTTACGGTTAGGGTTTAGGGTTTAGGGTTTAGGGTTTAGGGTTTAAGGTTTAGGGTTTAGGGTTTGGGGTTTAGGGTTTAGGGTTTAGGGTGTAGGGTTTGGAGTTTAGGGTTAGGGTTTAGGGTTTAGGGTTTAGTGTTTAGGGGTTAGTGTTAAGGGTTAGGGCTTAGGGCTTAGGGTTTAGGGTTTAGGGTTTAGTGTTTAGGGTTTAGGGTTTAGGGTTTAGGGTTTAGGGTTAGGTTTTAAGGTGTAGGGTTTTGGGTTTTGGGTTTAGGGTTTAGGGTTTAGGGTTTAGGGTTTAGGGTTTAGGGTTTAGGGTTTAGGGTTTAAGGTTTAGGGTTTACTGTTTGGGGTTTAGGGTTTAGGGTTTAGGGTTTAGGGTGTAGGGTTTGGAGTTTAGGGTTAGGGTTTAGGGTTTAGCGTTTAGTGTTTCGGGGTTAGTGTTAAGGGTTAGGGTTTAGGGTTTAGGGTTTATTGTTTAGGGTGTAGGGTTTAGGGCTTAGGGTTTAGGGTTTAGGGTATAAGGCTTAAGGTTTAGGGTTTAGGGTTTGGGGTTTAGGGTCTAGGGTTTAGGGTGTAGGGTTAGGAGTTTAAGGTTAGGGTTTAGGGTTTAGGGTTTACGGTTTAGCGTTTAGGGGTTAGTGTTAAGGGTTAGGGCTTAGGGCTTAGGGTTTAGGGTTTAGTGTTTAGGGTTTAGGGTTTAGGGTTTAGGGTTTAGGGTTTAGGGTTTAGGGTTTAGGGTTTAGCGTTTAGGGTTAAGGTTTAGATTTTACGGTTTAGGGTTAAGTGTTTAGTGTTTAGGTTTTTGGGTTTAGGTTTGGGGTTTAGGGTTTGGGTTTAGGGTTTTAGCGTTTAAGGTTTTGGGTTTGGGTTTCGTGTTTAGGGGTTAGTGTTTTGGGTTAGGGATTAGGGTTTATGGGTTAGGGTTTAGGGTTTCGGGTTTCCGGTGTAGGGTTCGGGATTAGGTTTTAGGGTTAGGGTTTTGTGTTTACTCTTTAGGGTTTAGGGTTTAAGAGCTTCGGGTTTAGGGTTTAGGGTTTTGGGTTTAGGGTTTGAGGTTGGGGGTTTTGGGGTTTTAGTATTTCGGTTTCTGGTTGAGGGTCGTGGGGTTTAGTTTTTAGGGTTAGGTTTTGGGTTTTGGGTTTTGGGTTTAGGGTTTAGGGAGGGTTTACGGTTTGGGGTTTAGGCTTTAGGCATTAGGGTGTCGGGTTTTAGGTTTAGGGTTTAGGGTTTAGGGTTCAGGGGTTTAGGTTTTAGGGTTTAGGGTTTTGGGTTTAGGGTTTAGGGTTTAGGGTTGTAGGGTTTAGAGTTTAGGGTTAGGGTGTTTAGGGTTTAGGTTTGGGTTTAGGGTTTAGGGGTTTAGGGGTTAGGGTGTTAAGGGTCTAGGGCTTAGGCTTAGGGTTTAAGGGTTTAGGGTTTAGTGTTTGTTTAGGGTTTAGGGTTTAGGGTTTTAGGGTTTATGGTTAGGTTTTTAAGGTGTAGGGTTTTGGGTTTTGTTTTATCCCGGTTTTAGGGTTTAGGTTTTAAGTTTGGTTTAGGGTTTTGGGTTTAGGGTTTAGGGTTTTTTAGGGTTTTTAGGTTTTAAGGGTTAAAGGTTTAGGTTTAAGGGTTTAGGTTTTTTGTTTTGGGTTTAGGGTTTTTATTTTTAGGGTTTAGGGTTTAGGGTTTCACAGTTAGGGTATAGGGTTTCGGTTCTATTGGTTTAGGGGGAGTTTGGGGTTAGGGCTTGATTTAGGGTTTAGCGGTTAAGGGTTTGGGGGTTAGGTTAGGGTTTTTAGGGGTTTATGGGTTTAGGTTTTAAGGTTGTAGGGTTTTGGGTTTGGGGTTAGGGTTTAGGGTTTAGGGTTTAGTGTGTTTTAGGGTATTTAGTGTTTTGGGGGTTTATGTTGGGGTGGTGTTAAGGGTTAGGGTTTAGGGTTTTTAGGGCTTTTTCATTTAGTGTTGTTTGGGGTTAGTGTTAAGGGTTTGGGGTGTTAGGGTGTTGTTTAGGGTTTAGGGTTTAGGGTTAGGGTAGGCTTAGGGTTTAGGGTTTTAGGATATAAGGCTTACGATTTAGGGTTTGGGGTTTGGGGTTTAGGGTCTAGGGTTTAGGGTGTAGGGTTAAGAGTTTGAGGTTAGGGTTTAGGGTTTACGGTTTACGGTTTGGCGTATAGTGGTTAGTGTTAAGGGTTAGGGCTTGTGGCTTAGGGTTTAGGGTTATGGGTTTAGTGTTTAGGGTTTAGGGCTTAGGGTTAGGGTTTATGGTTTATGGTTTAGGGTTTAGGGTTTTGGGTTCACGGTTTAGGGTTTTGTGTTTAGGGTTTACGGTTTATGGCCTAGGTTTTAGTGTTTAGTGTTTAGGGTTTACGTTTTAGGGGTTTAGGATTTATACTTTAGGGTTTAGGGTTTAGTGTTTAGGATTTAGGGTTGAGGTCGACGGGTTAGGGTTTAGGGTTTAGGATTTAGGGTTTAGGGTTTGCGGTTTAGGGCTTAGGGTTTGGGGTTTAGGGTTTTTGGCTTTCTTATTAGGGTTTAGGTTTAGGGGTTTAGGGATTTATGGTTTGTGTTTTTGATTTGGGGTGTTTTGGGTTTAAAGGTTCAAGGTTTTTTGATTTAGGGCTTCGGGTTTAGGCGTAAGGGTTAGTGTTAAGGGTTTGGGTTTGGGTTTTTAGGTTTCGGGTTTGGGTTAGAGTAAGGATTTTGGGTTTTTGGGTAGAGTTATGGTTTAGGTTTAGAGTTTAGGGTTTGGGGTTTAGGGTTTAGGGTTTAGTGTTTTAGGGTTTAGGGTTTAGGGTTTAGGGTTTTAAGGTTTTTTGGGTTTAGGTTTGGGTTAGGGTTTAGGGTTTAGGGTTTAGGTGTTAGGGTATAGGGTTTGGAGTGTTGGGGTTATTATTTGAGGGTTGTAGCATTAGGTTTTGGGGGGTTAGTGTTAAGGGTGGGTTTAGGGTTTAAGGGTTTCTGTTTGGGGGTGTAGGGTTTATTATAGGGGCTTAGGGTTTAGGGTTTAGATATAAGGATTACGATTTTAGGGTTTGGGGTTTGGGGTTTTTAGGGTGGGTTATGGTTTTGTAAGGGTTGGGTTAGGAGTTTGAGGTTAGGGTTTTTACGGTTTACGGTTTACGGTTTGGCTTGGGTTTAGTGGTTAGTGTTAAGGGTTAGCATTTATATTTTGGAGGGTTTAGGGTTTAGGGGGTTAGTTTTAGGGTTTGGTTTGTGTGTGGTTTTGGGTTTAATGCAGTAGGGATTAGGGTTTATGGGTTAGGGTTTAGCGTTTTAGGTTTGAAGTTTAGATTTATGGTTTAGGGTTTAAGTGTTTAGTGTTTAGGTTTTTGGGTTTAGGGTTTGGGTTTACGGTTTTGTGTTTGGGGCTTTTAAGGTTTTTGTTGGGTTTGGTTTAAGTTTGTGTTTAGGGGGGGTTTAGCGTTTAGGGTTGGGATTAGGTTAGGGTTAGGTTTTTAGGGTTTTTGGGTTTATCCCGGTTTTAGGGTTTAGGGTTAGGGTTTAGGGTTAAGGGTTTAGGGTTCGGGATTAGGTTTTAGGGTTTAGGTTTGGGTTTTTACTCTTTAGGGGTTATTGTTTAGGGTTAAGCGGGGTTTAGGGTTTAGGGTTTAGGGTTTAGGGTTTGAGGTTTGGGGTTTGGGTTTTAGTATTTCGGTTTCCGGTTTAGGGTCTTGGGGTTTAGTTTTAGGGTTTAGGGTGTTTGGGTTTTGGGTTTTGGGTTTAGGGTTTAGGGAGGGTTTACGGTTTGGGGTTTAGGCTTAGGCATTAGGGGTGTCGGGGTTTGTGGAGTTTACGGTCAGGGTTTAGGGTTAGCGTTTCGGGGTTTCAGTTTTAGGGTTAGGGTTTGGGGTTTTAGGGTTTAGGGTTTAGGGTATGTGTGTGGTTTTGTAGAGTTTAGGGGTACGGGTTTTACCGTTTCCGGGTTTAGGGTTTAGTGTTTAGCGGTTTTAGAGTTAGGGTTAGGGCTTAGGGCTTAGGGTTTAGGGTTTAGGGTTAGTTTTTTTGGGGTTTAGGGTTTTTTAGGGTTTAGGGTTTATGGTTATCGGTTTTAGGGTGTAGGGTTTTGGGTTTTTGGGTTTAGGGTTCGGGTGAGTTTCGGTTTAGGGTTTAGCGGTTCGGGTTTAGGGTTTAGGGTTTAAGGGTTTAGGTTCTCGGGTGTAGGGTTTAGGGTTTAGGGGTTTTTAGGGTTTAGGGCTAGTAGCAGGTAGTCGTGTAGGCGTTCGGCAAGTCGAAATCGTCTTGAGTAGGGGTTCAGGCCCAGTGCTTTAGGGTTTCGTAGACGTTGATTGGACTGGTATTTGTCGAGCATACACTCGGGGTTCAGTGTTAAGGTTGGGGTTGGTTTAGGGTTTGGGTTTATTGTTTAGGGTGTTGTAGGGTTTAGGGCTTCGGGTTTAGGGTTTAGGTATAAGGCTTACGATTTAGGGTTGGGGTTGGGTGAGGGTCAGGGTTTTTTTTAGGGCGTGTTGTTTGTTAGGGTTAGGAGTTAGGAGTTTGAGGTTAGGGTGCTAGGGTTTACGGTTTACGGTTGGCGTTTAGTGGTTAGTGTTAGGGTTAGGCTATGCTTAGTGGGTTCGGGTTTAGTTTTAGGGTTAGTGGTTAGGGTTAGTGTTTTTGGTTTTGGTTTTTTAATGCTTGGGATAGGGTTTTAGGGTTTAGGGTTTAGGGTTTAGGGTTTAGTTCTAGGATTTAGAGTTTAGGGATAAGGGTTTAGTGTTTTGGGTTTAGGGTTTGGGGTGTAGAAGGTTTTGTCTTGTTAGGTTAGAGTTTTTAAGGTTATTGGGTTTTGGGTTTTTTAGGTTAGGGGTAGTGTTTCCGGGGTTAGGGATAGGGTTTAGGTAGGGTTTAGGGTTTAGGGTTTCCGGTTTTTAGGGTTCGAGGGATTTAGGTTTTAGGTTAGGGTTTTGGTTTACTCTTTAGGGTTAGGGTAACAATTAAGGCTTCGGGTTTAGGGTTTAGGTTTAGGGTTTAGGGTTTGGAGGTTTGGGGTTTTGGGGTTTAGTATTTCGGTTTCGCTTTTTTTTTTCGGGTTTTGGGGTTTAGTATTTAGGGTTTCGGGTTTGGTTTAGGGTTTTTAGGGAGGGTTGGAGGGGTTTCGGTTTGGGGGTTTAGGCTTGAGGCATTAGGGTGCGGGTTTGGAGTTTACGCGTCAGGGATTTAGTGTTTAGGGTTTTGGTTTTAGGGTTTAGGGTTTTAGGGTTTTAGGGTTTACGGTTTTAGGATTTAGTGTTTGGGGGTTAGGGTTTAGGGTTTAGAGTTTAGGGTTTTAGGGTTTCGGGTTTAGGGTTTTAGGTTTAGGATTGGTTTCGGGGTTTAGTCGTTTGAAGGGTTTAGGGTTTAGGGTTTAGTTTTTAGGGTTTAGGGTTAGTGTTTGGGGTTTAGGGGTTTAGGGTTTGGGGTTTTTGATTTTGGGTTTAGGTTTTGGGTTTTATGGTTTTTGGGTTTTAGGGTTTAGGGTTAGGGTTAGGGTTGTGTTTCGGGTTTAGGGTTTAGGGTTTAGGGTTTAGGGTTTAAGGTTTAGGGTTTAGGGTTCTAGGGGTTAGGGTTTTAGGGTTTAGGGTTTTAGAGGTTTAGGCCTATGGGTTTGTATTGGTTTAGCATTTAGTGTTTGGGGTTAGTGTTGTTAAGGGCTTGGGGTTGGTTTAGAGTTTAGGGTTATTGTTTAGGGTGTGGGTTTAGGGCTTAGGGTTTTTAGGGTTAGGATATAAGCTTACGATTTACGGGTTAGGTTGGTTTGGGGTTTAGGGGTTAGGGTTAGGGGTAGGGTTTTAAGGTTGATGGTTAGGGTTTAGGGTTTACGGTTTACGGTTTGGCGTTATAGTGGCTAGTGTTTAAAGGTTAGGGGCTTATTAGGACCACTTAGGCGACTTACCGCCGGTTTGACAGGTTTTTAGTGTTTGGCCGTTTGGGTTTAGACACCCGGTTAGGGTTTATGGTTAGGGGTTTAGGGTTTTGGGGTTTCAGGGTTTAGGGTTTTGTGTTTAGGGTTTATGGTTTATTTTTATGGCTTAGGTTTAGTGGTTTAGGGTTTAGGGTTTACGTGTTCGGGGTTTAGGATTATACTTTAGGGTTTAGGGGTTTAGTGTTTGGGGTTTAGGGTTGAGGTCGACGGGTTAGGGTTTAGGGTTTAGGATTTAGATTTAGGGGTTTAGGGTTTGCGGTTTAGGGTTTATAGGGTTTAGGGTTTAGGGTTTTTGGTTTCTTATTAGGGTTTAGGTTTTAGGGGATTTAGTTTAGGGTTTTTGGTTTTTGATTGGGGTTTTGGGTTTAAGGTTCAGGTTTTTTTGATTTAGGGCTTCGGGTTTGGGCCCTAAGGGTTAGTGTTAAGGGTTTGGGCTTTTGGGGTTAGGGTTAGGGTTTTGGGGTTAGAGTTAAGGAGGTTTGGGTTGTTTTGTTAGAGTTATGAGTTTAGGGTGTCAGGGTTTGGGTTTGGGGTTTAGGTTTGGGGTTAGGGTTTAGGGTTTAGGGCTTATGGTTTAGGTTTAGGGTTAGGGTGAGCGTTTATGGTTTAGGGTTTAGGGTTTTTTAAGGTTTAGGATTTAGTCTTTAGGCTTTAGGCGTTGGCTTAGGGTTTGGGGTGTAGTTTTAGCGTTCAGAGTTTGGGTTAGGGATAAGGGTTTTAGGGGTTAGGGCTTAGGGTTAGGTTTTAGTGTTTAGGGTTTTGGTTTGGGTTTAGGGTTTTGGGTTCATTTAGGGTTAGGGTTGGTTTAGGGTTTTTGATCAGGGGTTTGGGTTTAGGGCCTGACGGATATAGGGTTTTTTGGGTTTAGGATTTAGTGTTTTAGGGTTAGGGCTTAGGGTTTAGATTTATAGGGTTCTAGTGTTTACATTTGTATTTGGGTAGGGTTAGGATTCAGGTTTTTTTAGGGTTTAGGTTTTAGGGTTAAGGATTTGGGTTTAGGGTTTGGGGTTAGGGTTTCGGGTTTTAGGGTATAGGGGTTTAGTGTTATTTGGGTTAGCCGTTTTTAGGGTTTAGGTTTAGGTTTTGGGTTAAAAGTAAGCTGGTTTAGGTTAGGGTTTGGGAGTGAGGGGGTACGCGTTAGGGGTTTAGGTTTTAGGCTTATGGTTTGGTTGAGGGTGAGGCAGTTTAGGTAGAATTATGGTTGAGGTTGGGTGGTTTGGGTTGAAGGTTTATAGGGTTTTTTTTTAAAGGTTTTTTTAAGATTTAGGGTTTACGTTCATGTTTTAGAGCTTGGGTTAGGGTTTAGGGTTTGGGATTAGGGTGTTGGGGTTTAGTATTTAGGGTTTTAGGGTTTATAGGTATGTTAGGGTTAGTGTGTAAGGTTTCGTGTTTATGAGTTAGGGTTTAGGGTTTAGGGTTACGGTTTACGGCTTAGGTTATAGGGTTAGTGTTATAGGGTTTGGGGTTTAGGGGTTTGGGTTTAGGGTTTAGTGTTTAGGGTTTAGAGTTTAGGGGTCTAGGGTTTTGGGGTTCTAGGGGTTGGGAGTAGTTTAGGGTTAGGTTAGGGTTTTTAGGGTTTAGGGTTCGGGTTTAGGGTTAGAGTTTGGTTTAGGGTGTTTTTAAAGCGTTTAGGTTTAGGGGATTTATATTTAGGGTGGGTTAAATAAAGGGTTAGGGATTGGTGAGGGGCTAGCAGTTTAGTTATTGTGGGTTAGGTTTAGGGGGGTTTGGGGAGTAGGGTTTTTAGCGTTTAGGGGTTTAGGATTAGGGTTAGGGTTTTGGCCTGGAGTTTTTTAGGGTTTAGGGTTAGGGTCTAGGGTTTAGGATAGGTTTAGGGTTCGGTTTAGGGTTAGGGTTTTAGGGTTTAGCCGTTTTAGCGTGTAGGGTTAGCGTTTTATGTTTCGGGGTTTAGTTTTAGGGTCTAAGATACGGGTTTAGGATTATGGTTTAAGGGGCTAGCAAGTGTTTTAGTATTTTGGGTTTTAGGTTTAGGTTTGGGGTTTAGGGTTTTTAGGGTTTAGGGGGGTTTGGTTGCGGATTTGGGGGTTTTTTAGGGTTTGGCCTGGACTGGAGTTTAGGGTTTAGGGTTTGAGGGTTCTCTAGGGTTAGGATTTGGGGGGTTGTAGGTCCTCAAGAGTTAGCGATTTGGGGGTTAGGTTAAGGGTTAGGTTTCCGTCTTCTAGGGTTTAGGGTTTAGGTTTTACCATCTAGGGTTTAGGGTTTAGGTTTTTTCGTTTAGGGTTTAGGGGTTAGTGTTTAGGGTTAGGGATTGGTGTTTAGGGTTGGGGTTTAGGGTTTAGGGTGTAGTGTTTGTCGTTTACGGTTTTGGGCTTAGGGATTAGTGTTCAGGGTTTAGCGTTTAGTGTTTGCGTTTAGGGTATAGGGTCTAGGGTTTTTGATTTAGGGGATTAGTATTTTAAGTTTAGGGTTTGGGGTTTGAGTTTTAGGGTGTAGGGTTTAGGGTTTAGGATTTAGGATTTTGCGTTTATGCCTAATGTTTACAGTTTAGGGATTAGGGTTTAGGGTCTAGGCGTTTGGGGTTTTTAGTGTTAGGGTTTGGGTTTCGGGGTGTGGGGTTTAAGGGATTAGGGTTTGTGGGTTTAGGGTTTAGGGTTATGTTTAGGGTTTATGGCCCCCTAGGGTTAGTGTTTAGTTCTTGGGGTTTAGGTTAGTTTTAGTGTTACAGTTTAGGGCTTAGGGTTTTTTAGGGTATAGGGTTTATGGTTTAGGGTTTAGGGGGTTAGGGTTTAGTGTTTAGGTTAGGGTTGGGTTTAGGGTTTAGGTTTAGGGTTAGAGTTAGGGGTTGTATTTAAGTTTACGGTTTAGAGTTTTAAGGTTTAAGGTTTTAGGGTTAGGGCTTCGGGTTTACGGTTTAGGGCTGAGTGTTTAGGATTCAGTGTTTAGGGTTTAGGGCTTTAGGTTTAGTTTATATGGTTTAGGGTTTAGGGTTTAGGATATAGTGTTTGGGGTTTAGCGCTTGGGGTTTACTTTATAGGGTTTAGGGTTTAAGGTTTAGGGTTTAGGGTTTTGGGTTTTGGGTTTAGGGGTTTGGGATTTAGGGTTTATGGTTGAGGTCTATGGTTTTGGGTTTAGGGTTTACGGTTTGTGGTTTAGGGTTTTGTTTTTAGGGTTTAGGGTTTAGGGCTTAGGGTTTTGGGTTTTAGTATTAGGGTGTAGACTTTAGGGTTTAGGGTTTAGGGTTTGAGGTTTAGGTGTTTAGTCTCTAGGGTTTAGGGTTTAGGGTTTTGGGTTTTGGGTTTAGGGTTTAGGCGTTTAGGATTTTGGGTTTAGGGTTTAGGGCTTAGGGTTTAGGGTTTAGGCCTAAGGGTTAGGGCTTCGGGTTTAGGTTTTAGTGTTTAAGGTTTAGTATTTAGGGTTTAGGGTTTATGATTTAGGGTTAAAGGTTTAGTGTTTAGGGTTTTGGGTTTAGGGTTTAGGGTCCGTGGTTAAAGGTTTGGGGTTTAGGGTTTAGGGTTTAGGTTTTAGGGTTTCGGGTTTAGGGTTTAGGGTTTAGGGTTTAGAGTTTGGGGTTAGGGTTTAGGGATTAAGCTTTACGGTTTAATGTTTACGGGTTAGTGTTTAGGGTTAGGGCGTAGGGTTTAGGGTTTAGGGTTAGGGTTTAGGGGTTTAGCATTTATGGTTTACGGTTTAGGCCAAGTGTTTAGGGTTTAGGGTTTAGGGTTTAGGGTTTAGGGTCTAGGGTTTAGGGTTCAGGGTTTAGGGTTTTCGGTGGTTTTGTGTTTAGGGGTTAGTGTTTAGGGTTTGGGATTGGTGTTTAGGGTTGGGGTTTAGGGTTTAGGGTGTAGTGTTTGTCGTTTACGGTTTGGGCTTAGGGTTCGGGTTTTCGGGTTTAGGGGTTTAGCGTTTCGTTTTGGGTTTCGGGCTATCTTTTATAGGGTCTTTGGGTTTTGGCTTTAGGGGTTTTAGTATTTCAGTTAGGGGTTGGGGTTTGCGTTTGGGTTTTGTTGTTTAGGGGTGTAGGATTTAGGGATTTTGCGTTATGCCTAGTGTTACAGTTATAGGGATTAGCGTTAGGGTCTAAGGTAGGTTTTTTTGTGTTAGGGTGTTGGGTTTAGGGTTTAGGGCTTTTAGCTGTTTAGGGCTTTAGGGCCTCGGGTTTAGTGTTTATAGTTCTTTGGGTTTAGGGTTAGTGTTTACGGTTTGGCTTAGGGTGTTAGGGATTAGGGTTATGGTTTAGGGTTTAGGGTTTAGTGTTTAGGGTCTTTTCGGGTTTCGGGGTAAGGGGTTGGGTTTTGAGGGTTTAGGGTTTAGGGTTCGTATTTAGTTACGGTTTAGAGTTAAGGTTTAAGGTTTAGGGTTAGGGCTTCGGGGTTATGTTTTAGCGGCTGAGTTGGTGTTCGGATTAGTGTGTTTTGGCTTAGGGCTATTTAGGTTTAGTTTTTAGGTTTCGGGTTAGGGTTTAGGATTTAGTGTTGGGGTTTAGGGCTTGGAGTTTAGTTTATAGCATTTAAGGTTTAGGGTTTTGGGTTCAGGGTTTAGGGTTTTGGGTTTAGGGGTTTTGAGGATTTAGGGTTTATGGTGAGGTCCATGTTTTGGGTTTAGGGTGTTGACGGTTTATGGTTAGGGTTTTGTTTTTAGGGTTTCGGTGTGGAGGGATTAGGGGTTAGGGGTTTTAGGTATTAGGTGTAGGGTTTAGGGTTTAGTGGTGTTTTTAGGTTTTAGGGTGTTAGAGTTTAGCGTTTAGGGTTAGGGTGTGAGGTTTGGGGATTTTAGTCTCTAGGCGTTTTAAGGTTTAGGGTTGGGGTGGGGTTTTGAGGGGGCTAGGTTTAGGAGTTAGGATTTTGGGTTTTAGGGTTTAGGGCTTAGTGTTTAGGGTTTAGGCCTTACGGGTAGGGCTTCGGGTATAGGCTTTTAGGGGTTAAGGGGTAGGTTCGTTCTCTCTCCCCCATTCTCCACTTCCATCCATACCCAGACATTTCCCACCTTCCCCGCACTTTTCACCACCCTTCCACCCTCCACGTTTGCTCCATTCTGTTTTTGACGGTTTAGTATTTAGGGTTTAGGGTTTAGGGTTTAGGGTTTAAGGTTTAGGGTTTAGGGTTTAAGGTTTAGTGTTTAGGGTTTTGGGTTTAGGGCTTAGGGTCTGTGGTTAAGGGTTTACGGTTTAGGGTTTAGGGTTTAGGGTTTAGGGTTTAGGGTTTAGAGTTTGGGGTTAGGGTTTAGGGATTAGGCTTTAGGGTTTATTGTTTACGGGTTAGTGTTTAGGGTTAGGGCGTAGGGTTTAAGGTTTACAGTTAGGGTTTAAGGGTTTAGCATTTATGGTTTACGGTTTAGGCCTAGTGTTTAGGGTTTAGGGTTTAGGGTTTAGGGTTTAGGGTTTTAGGGTTTAGGGTCTAGGGTTTAGGGTTCAGGCCTGGGTTTAGGGTTTATGGTGTGGGGTTTTGGGTCTAGGTTTTAGGGCTCGGGGTTTAGGGTTTTAGGGTTTAGGGTTTAGGGTTTAGGGGTTAGGATTTACGGTTTAGGGCTTACTGCTTTGGGTTTTGCGTTAGGGTTTTGGGTTTTGGGTTTTGGGTTTAGGGCTTAGGGTTTTGGGTTTAGGGTTTAGGGTTTAACGCGTAGGGCTTAGAGTTTTAGGGTGAGGGTTTTTAGGGTTTAGGGTTGGGTTAGGGTTTAGGGTTAGGGTTTAGGGTTTAGGGTTAAGGATTAGGGATTAGGGTTTAGGGTTTAGGGTTTAGGGTTTAATGTTTAGGGTTTAGGGTTTTGTGTTTAGGGTTTAGGGTTTAGGGCTCAGGGTTTAGGGTTTAGGGTTTAGGGTTTTGTGTTAGAGTTAAGGGTTTAAGGTTTAGGGTTTGGGGTTAAGTGTTTAGGGTTTAGGGTTTAGGTTTTGAGGTTTAGGGTTTATGTTTTAAGGTTTAGGGTTTAGGGTTTAGGGCTTAGGGTTTAGGGTTTAGGGTTTAGGGTTTAGGGTTTAGGGTTTAGGGTTTAGGGTTTTGGGTTTGGGGTTTTGGGTTAGGGATTAGGAATTAGGGTTTAGGGTTTAGGGTTAGGGTTTAGGGTTTAGGGTTTGGGGTTTTGGGTTAGGGATTAGGAATTAGGGTTTAGGGTTTAGGGTTTAGGGTTTAGTGTTTAGGGTTTAGGGTTTGGGGCTTAGGGTTTAGGGTTTAGGGATTAGGGTTTAGGGTTTTAGAGTTAGGGTTTAGGGTTTAGGTTTGGGATTAGGGTTTAGGGTTTTTTGTTTAAGGGTTTAGGATTTAGGGTGTTGACTTAATTGGTCACACCTAGTTTTGATTATGACAAATACTCTTGGTACTAATGGTTGTATTGAGAATTGCATGCAGGATCACCTTGTGCGCGCTTCGGGACTAAAAGACTTATTATGATGGCGTGCGGTGTTCGTGCCGATGAATGAAGAAGCTTGTGCTGCATTTGTATTTATTTTTCAGTTTCGTCTTCTGGGACGTACCTTTTATTATGGACCTGTAACTCATATTAGGCTTGTGATAATGTGCATCTGCATGATAGGTAGGTATGCTCAAATTGAACGAGATTGGACAGCGACGGACCTCCAAATAACATTGCAAAAACTTTTTTCATAAGAGCCTAACTTTACAAAGGTTTTTAAATGGTTTTTTTTAAAGTTTGAAAAGAAGGCACCAAAACTAAAATTTCAAAGGAGCGTCGGTTTAACCCAGCAAGTCGATTCTCAGAACAGTATAACTTTATGACATTTTTTACTCCCATTTTCGATCTCATATCAAACCATGTTCAACATGAAAATTGTGGAATTTACCATAGCTTGCGTTGATACAAGACGTCCAAATGGGTTTACACAAAAAAGTTTGGGCAATACTGAACATGTCCTAAGAGGAAAAAAAATCCATTCATGTTTCTTCCATCTCATTGATGACATTTTTTTACAGCCAACGTATTATCGTAAAATTGTGATCAACGTGAAAGGTTGGAGATTTTCTCTTACCTTTTATTGGTAACAAAACATCCAATTTGGAATGGTATAGGAAAATTTCTGGTCACAACACTGAACCAGGTTGAGAAGGAAAATCTAAGTATCGGAGGGGCCCGGTCAAACCGAGCCTTCACTACGTCGAGCGAAACTCATTTGCCGTCAATTGGACCACCTAGTTAAATGGAAATGAGTTCAAGAATCCCTGGTCGAAAGTAAAACTTACTAATGGCTGGTTGTTGTCAAATATTGACCACTGGTCGAACGAAATCTTGTAGTTCACAAAGGGACCTGGCCGACCGAAACCCTCAGGGTCAACAGTTGACCTATCTGGTCGAAAGAGAACTTTTGTACTACAACTACCTGGGTTGACGACAGGGGTTATGTAGGACAGAGAATTCCCAAGGGTCTGGTCGACCGAAACAGGCAGGTTTCAAAATGCACTGGTCGCCGAAAACTCAGAAAAATGGGGGGAATCTGCCCATTCCTGGTCGAAAAGACCTAAGTTCAAAAAGTAAACTGTCTGACCGGAAACAATTTGAACTTGGTCGAACCGAAAACAACTTTTGGTACGACAGGGGACCTCTCGGGCGTGCCATGATTTTTAAGTGG
>NW_026651903.1:0-27282 GCF_029873635.1 Malania oleifera | reverse complement strand
CGCTAATACCTAAACCCTAAACCCTAAACGCTAAACGCTAAACCTTAAAACCTAAACCCTAAACCCTAAAACCCTAATCCCAAAACCCTAAATTCCAAACCGTAAACACTAAACACTAGACCCTTAACTCTAACCCAAAACCCTAAATCCTAAACCCTAAGCCCTAAACCCTAAATGCTAACCCTAAACCCTTAACCCTAAATGCTAACCCTAAACCCATAATCCAAAACCCCTAAACCCTAAACACTAAACACTCAACGGTAAACAATAAACCCTAAACACTAAACCCAAAACCCAAAACCCTAAAACCTAAGCGCCAAATCCAAAACCATAAACGCTAAACCCTTAAACCTAAACCCTAAACCATAAACCCTAAACACTAAACCCTAAACCATAAACCCTATACACAAAACCCTAAACCCTAACACTTAAACCCTTACCCTAAACCCTAAACCCTAAACCCTAAATCCTAAACCCTAAACCCTAAACGCTAAACCCTAAACCACAACCCTAAACCCTAAACCCTATCCCCTAAACGCTAAACCCTAAAACCTAAACCGCAAACCCTAAACCCTAAACCATAAACCTTAAACACTAAACCCTAAACCCTAAACCCTAAACCCTAAACCTTAAACCATATACCCTAAGCCCTAAACCCTAAATCCTAAATCCCTAAAACCTAAACTCTAAACACTAAACCCAAAACACGAAACACTAAAACCCTAAACCCTCAAACCCTAAACCCTACACCCTAAAGTCTAACCCTAAAGTCTAACCCTAAACCATAAACCCTAAACCCTAAACAGTAAGCCCTATACACTAAACCCTAAACTCTAAACCCTAAACCCTAAACACTAACCCCAAACCCTAAACCCTAAACCTTATACCATAAACCCTAAACCCAAAATGCTAAGCCCTAAAACCTAAACCCTAAACCCTAAACCCTAAACCATAACGCGTAAACACTAAACCCTAAATGCAAAACCCTAAACCCAAAACCCTAAGCCCTTACCTTAAACCCTAAAATCTAAACCCTAAATCCTAAATCCCTAAACACAGCACCCAAAACCCTAACCCCTAAACCTAAACACTAAACCCTAAACCCCAAACCCTAAACACTAAGCCCCAAACACTAAACCCTAAACACTAAACCCGAAACCCAACACCCTAATCCCTAACCCTAAACCCTAAACACTAACCCTAACCCTAACCCTAAGCCCTAAACCCTAAACCCAAAACATTAAACCCTAAACCGAAAACCCTAAACCCTAAACCATAAACCATAAATCCTAACCCTAGGCCCTAAACCTTAAACACTAAACCCTTAACCCTAAACCCTAAACCCTTAACCCTAAACCCAAAACCCTAAACCCTAAGCCCTAAGCCCTAAGCCCTAAACCCTAAACCCTAAACACCAGACCCTAAACCCTAAACCCTAAACCCTAAACCAAAAATCCTAAACCCCCTAACCCTAAACCCAAAACCCTAAACACTAAACCCTGAACCCTAATCCCTAAACCCTAAACACTAACACCTAATACACTAAACCCTAAACCCTAAACCCTAAACTGTAAACCCTAATCCCAAACAAAAAAACCTAACCCTAAACCCCAAACCCTTATCCCTAACCCTCAAACCTAAACCCTAAAACCTAAACCATAAACCCTAAACCCTAAATCCAAAACCTTAAACCCAAAGCACCAACCCCAAACCCGAAACCCTAAACCATAAACCCAAAGCCCCAAAAATTTAAACCCTGAAATCCTAAACCCTAAACCCTAAACCCCCTAAAACCTAAACCCTAAACCCTAAACCCTAAACCATAAACCAAAAACCATAAACCGTAAAACGTAAACCCTAAACCCCAAAACCTAAACCCTAAACCCTAAACCCTAAACCCTAAAAACTAAACCCTAAACCCTAAACCATAAACCCTAAACCCTAAACCCTAAACCCAAATCCCTAAACCCTAAACCCTAAAACCAAAAGCCCTAAAACGTAAAACCTAAACCCTAAACCCTAAAACCCTAAACCCTAAACCCTAAACCCCAAATCCTAAATGGTATACGCCAAACCCTAACCCTAAACCGTAAACCCTAATCCCAAACCCTAAAACCTAACCCTAAACCCTAAACCCTAATCGCTAACCAAAAAACATAAACCTTAAACCTTAAGCCCTAAACCCTAGACCCTAAACCCTAAACCCTAAGCCCTAAACCCTAAACCATAAGCCCTAAACCCTAAACCCTAAACCCTAAGCCCCAAACCCTACACCCTTAACACTAAACCCTAAACCCAAAACACTAAACCCTAAACCCTAAACCCTAAACCATAAACCGTAAATCGTAAACCGTAAACCCAAAACCTAAACAATAAACCCTAAACCCTAAACCCTAAACACTAATCCCTAAACCCCAAACCCTAAACCCTAAACCCTAAACCTCAAACCCTAAACCACAAAACCTAAACCCAAAACCCAAATCCCTACACCCTAAACCATAAACCCCAAACGCTAAACCCTAAACCCCAAACCCAAAACCCAAAAACCTAAACCCTAAACCCTAAACCCTAAATCCTAAACCCCAAACCCAAAATGCTAAACCTTAAGCCCCAAACCCTAAACCATTAACACAAAACCCTAAACCCTAAACCCTAAAGCCTAATCCCTAACCCTAATCCCTAAACTCTAAAACCTAAACCCTAAACTCTAACCCTAAACCCTAAACCCTAAACCCTAAACCCTTAGCCCTAACCCTAAACCCTAAACCCTAAACCAAAAATCCTAAACTCGAAACCCGAAACCCTAAACCCTAAACCTTAAAAACAAAACCCTAAACCCTAAACCCTAAAATATAAGCCCTAAAACCTAAACCCTAAAACCTAAACCCTAAACCGTAAACCCTAAAGACTAAACCCTAAAACCTAAACACTAAACCCTAAATGCTAACCCTAAACCCTAAATCGTGAACGCTAAACCTTAAAACCTAAACCCTAAACCCTAAAACCCTAATCCCTAAAGCCTAAATTCCAAACCGTAAACACTAGACACTAAACCCTGAACTCTAAGCCAAAACCCTAAACCCTAAACCCTAAACCCTAAACCCAAAATGCTAACGCTAAACCCTCAACCCTAAATTCTAACCCTAAACCCTAAACCCTAAATACAAAACCCCTAAACCATAAACACTAAACTCTAAATGCTAAACCATAAACCCTACACACTAAACCCTAAACCCTAAACCCTAAAACCTAAGCTCTAAATCCTAAACCCTAAACGCTAAACCCTTAAACCTAAACCGTAAACCCTAAAGTATAAACCCTAAACACTAAACCCTAAACTATAAACCTTATACACAAAACCCTAAACCCTAACACTTAAACCCTTACCCTAAACCCTAAACCCAAAACCCTAAATCCTAAACCTTAAACCGTAAACGCTAAACCCAAAAGAAAGACCCTAAACCCTAAACCCTAAACCCTAAACCCTAAACCCTATCCCCTAAACGCTAAACCCTAAAACCAAAACCCCAAACCCAAAACATTAAACCATAAACCTTAAACCCTGAGCCCTAAACCGTAAACCCTAAACCCTAAGACTAAACCCTAAACCCTGAACCCAAAACCTTAAACCGTATACCCTAAACCCTAAACCCTAAATCCTAAATCCCTAAAACCTAAACTCAAAACCCTAAACCCTAAATCCTAAACATTAAAACCCTAAACCCTCAAACCCTAAACCCTAAAACCTAGACCCTAAACTCTAACCCTAAACCATAAACCCTAAACCCTAAACACTAAGGCCTACACACTAAACCCTAAACCCTAAAAACTAACCCCAAACCCTAAACCCTAAACCTTATACCCTAAACCCTAAACCCAAAACGCTAAACTCTAAAACCTAAACCCTAAACCTTAAACCCTAAACCATAATGCCTAAACATTAAACCCTAAACCCTTACCCTAAACCCTAAACCCTAAACCCTAAACCCTAAACCCAAAACATTAAACCCTAAACCCAAAACCCTAAACCCTAAACAATAAACCATAAACCCTAACGCTAAGCCCTAAACCCTAAACACTAAACCCTTAACCCTAAACCCTAAACCCTAAGCCCTAACCCTAAACCCTAAACCCTAAACCCTAAGCCCTAAGCCCTAAGCCCTCAACCCAAAACCCTAAACACTAGACCCTAAACCCTAAACCCTAAACCCTAAACCAAAAATCGTAACCTTAAACCCTAAACCCTAAACCCCAAACACTAAACCCTAAACCCTAAACCCTTAGCTCTAACCCTAAACCCTCAACCCTTAACCCTCAACCCTAAACCTACACCCTCAACCAAAAATCCAAAACCCCTAAACCCTAATCCCTAAACCCTAAACCTAAAAATCTAATACCCTAATCCCTAAAACCTAAACCCAAAACCCCAAAACACTAAACCCAAAACCCTAAACCCTAAACCCTAAACCGTAAACCTTAATCCCAAACCCAAAAACCTAATGCTAAACCCTAAACCCTAATCCCTAACCCTAAAACCTAAACCCAAAACCCTAAACCCTAAATCCTAAACCTTAAACACAATGCCCTAAACACCAAACCCGAAACCCTAAACCCTAAACCAAAAACCTCAAAACCCTAAACCCTTAACACTAAACACAAAACCCTAAACCCTAAACCCTAATCCCTAACGCTAAAACCTAAACCCTGAAACCTAAACCCTAAACCCTAAACCATAAATCAAAAACCATAAACCCTAAAATGCAAACCCTAAACTCCAAAACCTAAACCCTAAACCCTAAACCCTAAACCCTAAAAACCAAACCCTAAACCCTAAACCAAAAACCTTAAACCCTAACCCTAATCCCTAAACCCTAAACCCTAAAACCTAAAACCCTAAAACCTAAAACCTATACCCTAAACCCTAATACCCTAAACCCAAAACCCAAAACCCCAAACCATAAGCCATACACCCAAAACCCGAACCCTAAACCCTAAACCCTAATCCCAAACCCTAAAACCTAACCCTATATCCTAAACCTTAATCGCTAACCCTAACACATAAACCTTAAACACTAAACCCTAAACCCTCGACCCTAAACCCTAAACGCTAAGCCCTAAACCCTAAACCTTAAACCCTAAACCCTAAACCCTAAACCCTAAGCCCCAAATCCTAAACCATTAACACTAAAACCTAAACCCAAAACACTAATCCCTAAACCCTAAATTCTAATCCCTAACCCTAAAACCTAAACCCGAAAACCTAAAGCCTAAACCCTAAACACTAAACCCTAAACCATAAACCGTAAACCGTAAATCGTAAATCCCAAACCTTAAAGGCTAAACCCTAAGCCCCAAACCCTAAACCATTAAAACTAAACCCTAAACCCTAAACCAAAAACTATATGCCCTAAACCCCAAACCCTAATCCCTAAACCCTAAACCTTAAAACCTAAAACCCTAAAACGTAAAACCGAAACTCTAAACCCTAAAACCCTAAACCCTAAACCCTAAACCCCAAACCCTAAACCGTATACCCTAAACCCTAACCCTAAACCCTAAACCATAAACCCTAATCCCAAACCCTAAAACCTAACCCTAAACCCTAAACCCTAATCCCTAACCCTAAAACATAAACCCTAAACCCTAAACCCTAAAACCTAAACCCTAAACCCTAAACCCTAAGCCCTAAACCCTAAACCTTAAACCGTAAACCCGAAACCCTAAGCCTAAAACCCTAAACCCTTCACATTAAACCCTAAACCCTAAACACTAATCCCCAACCCAAAAACCCAAAAACCCTAAACCCTAAACAGCAAAACCCTAAAGCTTAAACCATATACCCTAAACACTAAACACCTAAACCCTAAACCCTAAACCATAAACCATAAACCCTAAGACCAAAACCGTTACCCTAAACCCTAAACGCTAAACCCTAAACCATAAAACCCAAACCCTAAACGATAAACCCTAAGCCCCAAACCATAAACCATTAAAACTAAACCCCTAAACCCTAAACCCTAAAACGTAAAACCTAAACCCTAAACCCTAGAACCCTAAACCCTGAAACCTAAACCCCAAACCCTAAACAGTGTACCCTAAACCCTAACCCTAAATCATAAACCGTAAACCCTAATCCCAAATCTTAAAACCAACCTAACACCCTAATTCCAAACCCAAAACCCTAAACACTAAACCCTAAACCTTAAACACTAAACCCTAAACCCTAAACCTTAAACCCTAAACCCTAAGCCCTAAGCCCCAAACACTAAACCCTTAACACTAAACCCTTAACCCAAAACACTAAACTGTAAACCCTAAACCCTAATCCCTAACCCAAAAACCTAAACCCTAAACCATAAACCGCAAATCGTAAACCGTAAACACAAAACCAAAAACCCTAAACCCTAAACCCTAAACCCTTAACCTTAAACCCAAACCCTAAACACTAATCCCAAAACCCTAAACCCCAAACCCTAAACCCTAAACCCCAAACCGTAAACCCAAAAACCTAAACCCTAAACCCTAAACCCTAAATGCTAAACCTTAAGCCCCAAACACTAAACCTCTAACACTAAACCCCAAACCCTATACCCTATACCCCAATCCCTAACCCTAATACCTAAACTCTAAAACCTAAACCCTAAACCCTAAAACCTAGACCCTAAACCATAAACCGTAAACCCTAAACCGTAAACCCACAAACCTTAACCCTAAACCTTAAACCCTAAACCCTAAACCCTAAACCCTAAGCCCTCAGCCCAAACACCTAAACCCTAAAACCTAAACCCTAAACCATAAACCCTAACGAGTAAACCCTAAAACCTAAACACTAAACCCTAAACCCTAGATCCTAAACCCAAAATGCTAACCCTAAACCATCAACCCTAAATGCTAACCCTAAACCCCAAACCCTAAGCCTAAACCCAAAACCCTAAACCCTAAACCCTAAACCGTAATCTCTAAACCTTAAAACCTAAACCCTAAACCATAAAACCCTAATCCCTAAACCCTAAATTCCAAACCGTAAACACTAAACACTAGACCCTTAACTCTAACCCAAAACCCTAAATCTTAAACCCTAAACCCAAAATGCTAACCCTAAACCCTCAACCCTAAATGCTAACCCCAAACCCATAATCCTAAACCCATAAACCCTAAACGCTAAAGCATAAACCCTAAACACTAAACACAAAACCCTAAACCCTAAAACCTAAGCGCCAAATCCAAAACCATAAACGCTAAACCCTAAAACCTAAACCCTAAACCATAAACCTTATACACAAAACCCTAAACCCTAACACTTAAACCCTTACCCTAAACCCTAAACCCAAAACCTTAAATCCTAAACCCTAAACCCTAAACGCTAAACCCTAAACCAAGACCCTAAACCCTAAACCCTATCCCTTAAATGCTAAACCCTAAAACCTAAATCCCAAACCCTAAGACCTAAACCATAAACCTTAAACACTAAACCATAAACCCTAAACCCTAAACCTTAAACCTTAAACTGTAAACCCTAAACCCTAAACCCTAAATCCAAAATACCTAAAACCTAAACTCTAAACCCTAAACCCTAAACCCTAAACCCTAAACACTAAAACCCTAAACCCTCAAATCGTAAATCCTAACCCCTACACCCTAAACTCTAATCCTAAAGTCTAACCCTAAACCCTAAAAAGTAAAACCTAAACCCTAAACGCTAGAACCCTAAACCCTGAAACCTAAACCCCAAACCCTAAAGAGTGTACCCTAAACCCTAACCCTAAATCATAAACCGTAAACCCTAATCCCAAATCTTAAAACCAACCCTACACCCTAATTCCAAACCCAAAAACATAAACCCAAAACCCTAAACCCTACACACTAAACCCTAAACCCTAAACACTAAACCCTAAACCCTAAACCTTAAACCTTAAACCCTAAATCCTAAGCCCTAAGCCCCAAACACTAAACCCTTAACACTAAACCCTTAACCCAAAACACTAAACTGTAAACCCTAAACCCTAATCCCTAACCCTAAAACCTAAACCCTAAACCATAAACCTCAAATCGTAAACCGTAAACCCAAAAAAAAAAACCCTAAACCCTAAACCCTTAACCTTAAACCCAAACCCGAAACACTAATCCCAAAACCCTAAACCCTAAAGCCCAAACCGTAAACCCCCTAAACCCTAAACCCTAAACCCTAAATGCTAAACCTTAAGCCCCAAACACAAAACCTCTAACACTAAACCCTAAACCCTAAACCCTATACCCCAATCCCTAACCCTAATACCTAAACTCTAAAACCTAAACCCTAAACCCTAAAACCTAGACCCTAAACCATAAACCGTAAACCCTAAACCGTAAACCCACAAACCTTAACCCTAAACCTTAAACCCTAAACCCTAAACCCTAAACCCTAAACCCTCAGCCCAAACACCTAAGCCCTAAAACCTAAACCCTAAACCATAAACCCTAAGGAGTAAACCCTAAAACCTAAACACTAAACCTTAAACCCTAGACCCTAAACCCAAAATGCTAACCCTAAACCATCAACCCTAAATGCTAAAACTAAACCCCAAACCCTAAGCCTAAACCCAAAACCCTAAGCCCTAAACCCTAAACCGTAATCTCTAAACCTTAAAACCTAAACCCTAAACCCTAAAACCCTAATCCCTAAACCCTAAATTCCAAACCGTAAACACTAAACACTAGACCCTTAACTCTAACCCAAAACCCTAAATCTTAAACCCTAAACCCTCAACCCTAAATGCTAACCCTAAACCCATAATCCTAAACCCCTAAACCCTAAACGCTAAACCCTAAACGCTAAACCATAAACCCTAAACACTAAACACAAAACCCTAAACCCTAAAACCTAAGCGCCAAATCCAAAACCATAAACGCTAAACCCTTAAACCTAAACCCTAAACCATAAACCTTGTACACAAAACCCTAAACCCTAACACTTAAACCCTTACCCTAAACCCTTAACCTTAAACCCAAACCCTAAACACTAATCCCAAAACCCTAAACCCTAAACCCCAAACCCTAAACCCCAAACCGTAAACCCCAAAACCTAAACCTTAAACCCTAAACCCTAAACCCTAAACCCTAAATGCTAAACCTTAAGCCCCAAACACTAAACCTCTAACACTAAACCCAGAAACCTAAACCCCAAACCCTAAACAGTGTACCCTAAACCCTAACCCTAAATCATAAACCGTAAACCCTAATCCCAAATCTTAAAACCAACCCTACACCCTAATTCCAAACCCAAAAACATAAACCCAAAACCCTAAACCCTAAACACTAAACCCTAAACCCTAAACACTAAACCCTAAACCCTAAACCTTAAACCCTAAACCCTAAGCCCTAAGCCCCAAACCCTAAACCCATAACACTAAACCCTTAACCCAAAACACTAAACTGTAAACCCTAAACCCTAATCCCTAACCCTAAAACCTAAACCCTAAACCATAAACCGCAAATCGTAAACCGTAAACCCAAAAACAAAAACCCTAAACCCTAAACCCTTAACCTTAAACCCAAACCCTAAACACTAATACCAAAACCCTAAACCCCAAACCCTAAACCCTAAACCCCAAACCGTAAACCCCAAAACCTAAACCCTAAACCGTAAACCCTAAACCCTAATCCCTAAACCCTAAATTCCAAACCGTAAACACTAAACACTAGACCCTTAACTCTAACCCAAAACCCTAAATCTTAAACCCTAAACCCAAAATGCTAACCCTAAACCCTCAACCCTAAATGCTAACCCTAAACCCATAATACTAAACCCCTAAACCTTAAACGCTAAACCCTAAACGCTAAATCATAAACCCTAAACACTAAACACAAAACCCTAAACCCTAAAACCTATGTGCCAAATCCAAAACCACAAACGCTAAACCCTTAAACCTTAAACCCTAACACTTAAACCCTTACCCTAAACCCTAAACCCAAAACCTTAAATCCTAAACCCTAAACCCTAAACGCTAAACCCTAAACCAAGACCCTAAACCCTAAACCCTATCCCCTAAATGCTAAACCCTAAAACCTAAATCCCAAACCCTAAGACCTAAACCATAAACCTTAAACACTAAACCATAAAGCGTAAACCCTAAACCCTAAACCTTAAACTGTAAACCCTAAACCCTAAACCCTAAATCCAAAATACCTAAAACCTAAACTCTAAACCCTAAACCCTAAACCCTAAACCCTAAACACTAAAACCCTAAACCCTCAAATCGTAAATCCTAAACCCTACACCCTAAACTCTAACCCTAAAGTCTAACCCTAAACCCTAAAACGTAAAACCTAAACCCTAAACGCTAGAACCCTAAACCCTGAAACCTAAACCTCAAACCCTAAACAGTGTACCCTAAACCCTAACCCTAAATCATAAACCGTAAACCCTAATCCCAAATCTTAAAACCAACCCTACACCCTAATTCCAAACCCAAAAACATAAACCAAAAACCCTAAACCCTAAACACTAAACCCTAAACCCTAAACACTAAACCCTAAACCCTAAACCCTAAACCTTAAACCCTAAACCCTAAGCCCTAAGCCCCAAACCCTAAACCCATAACACTAAACCCTTAACCCAAAACACTAAACTGTAAACCCTAAACCCTAATCCCTAACCCTAAAACCTAAACCCTAAACCCTAAACCGCAAATCGTAAACCGTAAACCCAAAAACAAAAACCCTAAACCCTAAACCCTTAACCTTAAACCCAAACTCTAAACACTAATCCCAAAACCCTAAACCCCAAACCCTAAACCCTAAACCCCAAACCGTAAACCCCAAAACCTAAACCCTAAACCCTAAACCCTAAACCCTAAATGCTAAACCTTAAGCCCCAAACACTAAACCTCTAACACTAAACCCTAAACCCTAAACCCTAAACCCCAATCCCTAACCCTAATACCTAAACTCTAAAACCTAGACCCTAAACCATAAACCGTAAACCCTAAACCGTAAACCCACAAACCTTAACCCTAAACCTTAAACCCTAAACCCTAAACCCTAAACCCTAAACCCTCAGCCCAAACACCTAAACCCTAAAACCTAAACCCTAAACCATAAACCCTAACGAGTAAACCCTAAAACCTAAACACTAAACCCTAAACCCTAGACCCTGAACCCAAAATGCTAACCCTAAACCATCAACCCTAAATGCTAACCCTAAACCCCAAACCCTAAGCCTAAACCCGAAACCCTAAACCCTAAACCCTCAACCGTAATCTCTAAACCTTAAAACCTGAACCCTAAACCCTAAAACCCTAATCCCTAAACCCTAAATTCCAAACCGTAAACACTAAACACTAGACCCTTAGCTCTAACCCAAAACCCTAAATCTTAAACCCTAAACCCAAAATGCTAACCCTAAACCCTCAACCCTAAATGCTAACCCTAGACCCATAATCCTAAACCCCTAAACCCTAAACGCTAAACCCTAAACGCTAAATCATAAACCCTAAACACTAAACACAAAACCCTAAACCCAAAAACCTAAGTGCCAAATCCAAAACCACAAACGCTAAACCCTTAAACCTTAAACCCTAACACTTAAACCCTTACCCTAAACCCTAAACCCAAAACCTTAAATCCTAAACCCTAAACCCTAAACGCTAAACCCTAAACCAAGACCCAAAACCCTAAACCCTATCCCCTAAATGCTAAACCCTAAAACCTAAATCCCAAACCCTAAGACCTAAACCATAAACCTTAAACACTAAATCATAAACCGTAAACCCTAAACCCTAAACCTTAAACTGTAAACCCTAAACCCTAAACCCTAAATCCAAAATACCTAAAACCTAAACTCTAAACCCTAAACCCTAAACCCTAAACACTAAAACCCTAAACCCTCAAATTGTAAATCCTAAACCCTACACCCTAAACTCTAATACTAAAGTCTAACCCTAAACCTTAAAAAGTAAAACCTAAACCCTAAACGCTAGAACCCTAAACCCTGAAACCTAAACCCCAAACCCTAAACAGTGTACCCTAAACCCTAACCCTAAATCATAAACCGTAAACCCTAATCCCAAATCTTAAAACCAACCCTACACCCTAATTCCAAACCCAAAAACATAAACCCAAAACCCTAAACCCTAAACACTAAACCCTAAACCCTAAACCTTGAACCCTAAACCCTAAGCCCTAAGCCCCAAACCCTACCCATAACACTAAACCCTTAACCCAAAACACTAAACTGTAAACCCTAAACCCTAATCCCTAACCCTAAAACCTAAACCCTAAACCATAAACCACAAATCGTAAACCGTAAACCCAAAAACAAAAACCCTAAACCCTAAACCCTTAACCTTAAACCCAAACTCTAAACACTAATCCCAAAACCCTAAACCCAAAACCCTAAACCCTAAACCCCAAACCGTAAACCCCAAAACCTAAACCCTAAACCCTAAACCCTAAACCCTAAACCCTAAATGCTAAACCTTAAGCCCCAAACACTAAACCTCTAACACTAAACCCTAAACCCTAAACCCTAAACCCCAATCCCTAACCCTAATACCTAAACTCTAAAACCTAGACCCTAAACCATAAACCGTAAACCCTAAACCGTAAATCCACAAACCTTAACCCTAAACCTTAAACCCTAAACCCTAAACCCTAAACCCTAAACCCTCAGCCCAAACACCTAAACCCTAAAACCTAAACCCTAAACCATAAACCCTAACGAGTAAACCCTAAAACCTAAACACTAAACCCTAAACCCTAGACCCTAAACCCAAAATGCTAACCCTAAACCATCAACCCTAAATGCTAACCCTAAACCCCAAACCCTAAGCCTAAACCCAAAACCCTAAACCCTAAACCCTAAACCGTAATCTCTAAACCTTAAAACCTAAACCCTAAACCCTAAAACCCTAATCCCTAAACCCTAAATTCCAAACCGTAAACACTAAACACTTGACCCTTAGCTCTAACCCAAAACCCTAAATCTTAAACCCTAAACCCAAAATGCTAACCCTAAACCCTCAACCCTAAATGCTAACCCTAAACCCATAATCCTAAACCCCTAAACCCTAAACGCTAAACCCTAAACGCTAAACCATAAACCCTAAACACTAAACACAAAACCCTAAACCCTAAAACCTAAGCGCCAAATCCAAAACCATAAACGCTAAACCCTTAAACCTAAACCCTAAAACCTAAACCCTAAACCATAAACCTGATACACAAATACCTAAACCCTAACACTTAAACCCTTACCCTAAACCCTAAACCCAAAACCTTAAATCCTAAACCCTAAATGCTAAACCCTAAACCAAGACCCTAAACCCTAAACCCTATCCCCTAAATGCTAAACCCTAAAACCTAAATCCCAAACCCTAAGACCTAAACCATAAACCTTAAACACTAAACCATAAACCGTAAACCCTAAACCCTAAACCTTAAACTGTAAACCCTAAACCCTAAACCCTAAATCCAAAATACCTAAAAACTAAACTCTAAACCCTAAACCCTAAACCCTAAAGCCTAAACACTAAAACCCTAAACCCTCAAATCGTAAATCCTAAACCCTACACCCTAAACTCTAACCCTAAAGTCTAACCCTAAACCCTAAAACGTAAAACCTAAACCCTAAACGCTAGAACCCTAAACCCTGAAACCTAAACCCCAAACCCTAAACAGTGTACCCTAAACCCTAACCCTATATCATAAACCGTAAACCCTAATCCCAAATCTTAAAAACAACCCAACACCCTAATTCCAAACCCAAAAACATAAACCCAAAACCCTAAACACTAAACCGTAAACCCTAAACCTTAAACCCTAAACCCTAAGCCCTAAGCCCCAAACCCTAAACCCATAAAACTAAACTCTTAACCCAAAACACTAAACTGTAAACCCTAAACCCTAATCCCTAACCCTAAAACCTAAACCCTAAACCATAAACCGCAAATCGTAAACCGTAAACCCAAAAACAAAAACCCTAAACCCTAAACCCTTAACCTTAAACCCAAACCCTAAACACTAATCCCAAAACCCTAAACCCTAAACCGCAAACCGTAAACCCCAAAACCTAAACCCTGAACCCTAAACCCTAAACCCTAAACCCTAAATGCTAAACCTTAAGCCCCAAACACTAAACCTCTAACACTAAACCCTAAACCCTTAACCCTAAACCCCAATCCCTAACCCTAATACCTAAACTCTAAAACCTAAACCCTAAACCCTAAAACCTAGACCCTAAACCATAAATCGTAAACCCTAAACCGTAAACCCACAAACCTTAACCCTAAACCTTAAACCCTAAACCCTAAACCCTCAGCCCAAACACCTAAACCCTAAAACCTAAACCCTAAACCATAAACCCTAACGAGTAAACCCTAAAACCTAAACACTAAACCCTAAACCCTAGACCCTAAACCCAAAATGCTAACCCTAAACCATCAACCCTAAATGCTAACCCTAAACCCCAAACCCTAAGCCTAAACCCAAAACCCAAAACCCTAAACCCTAAACCGTAATCTCTAAACCTTAAAACCTAAACCCTAAACCCTAAAACCCTAATCCCTAAACCCTAAATTCCAAACCGTAAACACTAAACACTAGACCCTTAACTCTAACCCAAAACCCTAAATCTTAAACCCTAAACCCAAAATGCTAAACCTAAACCCTCAACCCTAAATGCTAACCCTAAACCCATAATCCTAAACCCCTAAACCCTAAACGCTAAACCCTAAACGCTAAACCATAAACCCTAAACACTAAACACAAAACCCTAAACCCTAAAACCTAAGCGCCAAATCCAAAACCATAAACGCTAAACCCTTAAACCTAAACCCTAAACCATAAACCTGATACACAAAACCCTAAACCCTAACACTTAAACCCTTACCCTAAACCCTAAACCCAAAACCTTAAATCCTAAACCCTAAACCCTAAACGCTAAACCCTAAACCAAGACCCTAAACCCTAAACCCTATCCCCTAAATGCTAAACCCTAAAACCTAAATCCCAAACCCTAAGACCTAAACCATAAACCTTAAACACTAAACCATAAACCGTAAACCCTAAACCCTAAACCTTAAACTGTAAACCCTAAACCCTAAACCCTAAATCCAAAATACCTAAAACCTAAACTCTAAACCCTAAACCCTAAACCCTAAACCCTAAACACTAAAACCCTAAACCCTCAAATCGTAAATCCTAAACCCTACACCCTAAACTCTAACCCTAAAGTCTAACCATAAACCATAAACCCTAATCCCAAAAAACTAAGCACTATACACTAAACCCTAAACACTAAACCCTAAACCCTAAACGCTAACCCCAAACCCTAAACCCTACACCTTATACCCAAAACACTAAACCCAAAATGCTAAGCCCTAAAACCTAAACCCTAAACCCTAAACCCTAAACCATAACACCTAAACACTAAACCCTAAACCCTAAACCCCAAACCCTAAGCTCTAACCCTAAACCCTAAAATCTAAACCCAAAATCCTAAATCCCTAAACATAACACCCTAAACCCTAAACCTAAACACTAAACCCCAAACCCTAAACCCTAAACCCTAAGCACCAACCACTAAACCCTAAACACTAAACCCGAAACCGAACACCCTAATCCCTAACCCTAAACCCTAAACCCTTAACACTAACCATAACCCTAAGCCCTAAGCCCTAAGCCCTAAACCATAAACCCAAAACATTAAACCCTAAACCCAAAACCCTAAACCCTAAACCATAAACCATAAATCCTAACCCTAGGCCCTAAACCTTAAACACTAAACCCTAAACCCTAACCCTAAACCCTAACCCTAAACCCTAACCTTAACCCTAAACCCTAAACCCTAACCCCTAAGCCCTAAGCCTTAAGCCCTAAACCCTAAACCCTAAACACCAGACCCTAAACCCTAAACCCTTAACCCTAAACGCTAAACCCTAAGCCCTAAGCCTTAAGCCCTAAACCCTAAACCCTAAACACCAGACCCTAAACCCTAAACACTAAACCCTAAACCCTAAATCCTAAACCCTAAACCAAAAATCCAAAACCCTCTAACCCTAAACCCTAAACCCAAAACCCAAAACCCCTAAACCCTAAACCCTAAACCCTAAACCCTAAACCCTAAAAACTAATACCCGAAACCTTAAACCCTAAAACACTAAACCCTAACCCTAACCCTCAACACCCTAAACTCTAAACCCTACCTCCCACACCCCCAAACCTCACCCTAAAACTCCCCTACACCCTTATCCCTACCTAAAACCTAAACCTTCCGAACCTAAACCATAAACCAACCAAAACCGCTAAATCTTAAACCTTATACCCAAAGCCCTAAACCCCAAACCGGAAACCCTAAACCATAAACCCAAAGCCCCAAAACTTTAAACCCTAAACCGTAAACCCTAAACCCCTAAACCCTAAATCCTAAACCCTAAACCAAAAATCCAAAACCCTCTAACCCTAAACCCTAAACCCAAAACCCAAAACCCTAAACCCTAAACCCTAAACCCTAATCCCTAAACCCTAAACCCTAAAAACTAATACCCGAAACCTTAAACCCTAAAACACTAAACCCTAAAACACTAAACCCTAAACCCTAAACCCTAAACCCTAAACTATAAACCCTAATCCCAAACCCAAAAACCTAACCCTAAACCCTAAACCCTTATCCCTAACCCTAAAACCTAAACCCTTAAACCTAAACCATAAACCCAAAACCCTAAATCTTAAACCTTAAACCCAAAGCCCTAAACCCCAAACCGGAAACCCTAAACCATAAACCCAAAGCCCCAAAACTTTAAACCCTAAACCGTAAACCCTAAACCCCTAAAACCTTAACCCTAAACCTTAAACCATAAACAAAAAACTGTAAACAGTAAAAGGTACACCCTAAACCCCAAAACCAAAACCCTAAACCCAAAACCCTAAACCCTAAAAACTAAACCCTAAACCCTAAACCCTAAACCCTAAACCCTAAACCCTAAAACCTAAACGCTAAAACCTAAACCCTACACCCTGAACCCTAAACCATAAACAATAAACCGTAAACCGTAAACCACAAAACCTAAACCCTAAACCCTAAACCCTAAACCCTAAACCCTAAACACTAATCCCTAAACCCCAAACCCTAAACCCTAAACCCTAAACCCCAAACCCTAAACCCTAAACCCTAAACCCTAAACCCTACACGCTCAACCCTAAGCCCCAAACCCTAAACCATTAAAACTAAACCCTAAACCCTAAACCGTAAACGCTAAACCCTAAACCCTAAACCCTAAAAACTAGACCCTAAACCCTAAACCATAAGCCCTAAACCCCAAACCCTAATCCCTAAACCGTAAACCCAAAAACCTAAAACCCTAAAACCTAAAACCTAAACCCTAAATGCTAAAACCCTAAACCCTAAACCCTAAACCCCAAACCCTAAACTGTATACCGTAAACCCTAACCCTAAACCCTAAACCGTAAATCCTAATCCCAAACCCTAAAACCTAACCCTAAACCCTGAATCCTAAACCCTAACCCTAAAACATAAACCCTAAACCCTAACCCTAAACCCTAAACCCTAAACCCTAAGCCCTAAACCCTAAACCTTAAACCCTAAACCCTAAACCCTAAGCCCCAAACCCTAAACCCTTAACACTAAACCCTAAACCCAAAACACTAAACCCTAAACCCTAAACCCTAATCCCTAACCCTAAAACCAAAACCCTAAACCGCAAAACCCTAAAGCTTAAACCATATACCCTAAACACTAAACCCCTAAACCCTAAACCCTAAACCATAAACCATAAACCCTAAGACCAAAACCGTTACCCTAAACCCTAAACCATAAAACCCAAACCCTAAACGTTAAACCCTAAGCCCCAAACCCTAAACCATTAAAACTAAACCCTAAACCCTAAACCCTAAACCCTAAATGCGAAACCCTAAACCCTAAAACGTAAAACCTAAACCCTAAACCCTAAACCCTAGAACCCTAAACCCTAAACCCTAAACCCCAAACCCTAAACAGTGTACCCTAAACCCTAACCCTAAACCGAAAACCGTAAACCCTAATCCCAAATCCTAAAACCAACCCTACACCCTAATCCCTAACCCAAAAACATAAACCCTAAACCCTAAACCCTAAACACTAAACCCTAAACCCTAAACCCTAAAACCTAAGCCCTAAACCCTAAACCTTAAACCCTAAACCCTAAGCCCTAAGCCCCAAACCCTAAACCCTTAACACTAAACCCTTAACCCAAAACACTAAACTGTAAACCCTAAACCCTAAACCCTAATCCCTAACCCTAAAACCTAAACCCTAAACCATAAACCGCAAACCGTAAATCGTAAACCCAAAACTAAACCCTAAAACCTAAACCCAAACCCTAAACACTAATCTCAAAACCCTAACCCCAAAACCCTAAATCCAAAATCGTAAACCCCAAAACCTAAACCCTAAACCCTAAACCCTAAACCCTAAATGCTAAACCTTAAGCCCCAAAAACTAAACCACTCACACTAAACCCTAAACCCTAAACCCTAAACCCTAATCCCTAACCCTAAAACCTAAACCCTAAACCATAAACCGCAAACCGTAAATCGTAAACCCAAAAGTAAACCCTAAACCCTAAACCCTTAACCCTAAACCCAAACCCTAAACACTAATCCCAAAACCCTAACCCGTAAACCCTAAATCCCAAATCGTAAACCCCAAAACCTAAACCCTAAACCCTAAACCCTAAACCCTAAACCCTAAATGCTAAACCTTAAGCCCCAAAAACTAAACCACTCACACTAAACCCTAAACCCTAAACCCTAAACCCTAATCCCTAACCCTAATACCTAAACTCTAAAACCTAAACCCTAAACCCTAAACCCTAGACCGTAAACCATAAACCGTAAAACCTAGACTGTAAACACCAAAACCTTAACCCTAAACCTTAAACCCTAAACCCTCAACCCTAAACCCTAAACCATAAGCCCAAACACCTAAACCATAAAAACCAAAACCCTAAACCGTAAACCCTAAAGAGGAAACCCTAGAAACTAAACCCCAAACCCTAAACCATAGACCCTCAACCCTAAATGCTAACCCTAAACCCTAAACCCTAAGCCTAAACCCTAAACCCTAAACCCTAAACCCTAAACCCTAAACCTTAAAACCTAAACCCTAAACCCTAAAACCCTAATCCCAAAACCCTAAATTCCAAACCGTAAACACTAAACACTAGACCCTTAACTCTAACCCAAAACCCTAAATCCTAAACCCTAAGCCCTAAACCCTAAATGCTAACCCTAAACCCTCAACCCTAAATGCTAACCCTAAACCCATAATCCTAAACCCCTAAACCCTAAACACTAAACACTAAACGCTAAAGAATAAACCCTAAACACTAAACCCAAAACCCAAAACCCTAAAACCTAAGCGCCAAATCCAAAACCATAAACGCTAAACCCTTAAACCTAAACCCTAAACCATAAACCCTAAACCATAAACCATATACACAAAACCCTAAACCCTAACACTTAAACCCTTACCCTAAACCCTAAACCCCAAACCCTAAATCCTAAACCCTAAACCCTAAATGCTAAACCCTAAACCACAACCCTAAACCCTAAACCCTATACCCTAAACACTAAACCCTAAAACCTAAACCGCAAACCCTAAACCCTAAACCATAAACCTTAAACACTAAACCCTAAACCGTAAACCCTAAACCCTAAACCTTAAACTGTATACCCTAAACCCTAAACCCTAAATCAAAAATCCCTAAAACCTAAACTCTAAACCCTAAACCCTAAACCCTAAACACTAAAATCCTAAACCCTCAAATCCTAAACCCTAAACCCTACACCCTAAACTCTAACCCTAAAGTCTAACCCTAAACCATAAACCCTAATCCCAAAAAACTAAGCACTATACACTAAACCTAAACACTAAACCCTAAACCCTAAACACTAACCCCAAACCCTAAACCCTAAACCTTATACCCTAAACCCTAAACCCAAAATGCTAAGCCCTAAAACCTAAACCCTAAACCCTAAACCCTAAACCATAACGCGTAAACACTAAACCCTAAATGCAAAACCCTAAACCCAAAACCCTAAGCCCTTACCTTAAACCCTAAAATCTAAACCCTAAATCCTAAATCCCTAAACACAGCACCCAAAACCCTAACCCCTAAACCTAAACACTAAACCCTAAACCCCAAACCCTAAACACTAAGCCCCAAACACTAAACCCTAAACACTAAACCCGAAACCCAACACCCTAATCCCTAACCCTAAACCCTAAACACTAACCCTAACCCTAACCCTAAGCCCTAAGCCCTAAACCCTAAACCCAAAACATTAAACCCTAAACCGAAAACCCTAACCCCTAAACCATAAACCATAAATCCTAACCCTTGGCCCTAAACCTTAAACACTAAACCCTTAACCCTAAACCCTAAACCCTTAACCCTAAACCCAAAACCCTAAACCCTAAGCCCTAAGCCCTAAGCCCTAAACCCTAAACCCTAAACACCAGACCCTAAACCCTAAACCCTAAACCCTAAACCAAAAATCCTAAACCCCCTAACCCTAAACCCAAAACCCTAAACACTAAACCCTGAACCCTAATCTCTAAACCCTAAACCCTAACACCTAATACACTAAACCCTAAACCCTAAACCCTAAACTGTAAACCCTAATCCCAAACCGAAAAACCTAACCCTAAACCCCAAACCCTTATCCCTAACCCTCAAACCTAAACCCTAAAACCTAAACCATAAACCCTAAACCCTAAATCCAAAACCTTAAACCCAAAGCACCAACCCCAAACCCGAAACCCTAAACCATAAACCCAAAGCCCCAAAAATTTAAACCCTGAAATCCTAAACCCTAAACCCTAAACCCCCTAAAACCTAAACCCTAAACCAAAAATCCTAAACCCTAAACCATAAACAAAAAACCGTAAACTGTAAAACGTAAACCCTAAACCCCAAAACCTAAACCCTAAACCTTAAACCCTAAACCCTAAAAACTAAACCCTAAACCCTAAACCCTAAAACCCTAAACCCAAATCCCTAAACCCTAAACCCTAAAACCAAAAGCCCTAAAACGTAAAACCTAAACCTTAAACCCTAAAACCCTAAACCCTAAACCCTAAACCCTAAACCCCAAATCCTAAATGGTATACGCCAAACCCTAACCCTAAACCCTAAGCCGTAAACCCTAATCCCAAACCCTAAAACCTAACCCTAAACCCAAAACCCTAATCGCTATCCAAAAAACATAAACCTTAAACCTTGAGCCCTAAACCCTAGACCCTAAACCCTAAACCTTAAGCCCTAAACCCTAAACCATAAGCCCTAAACCCTAAACCCTAAACCCTAAGCCCCAAACCATACACCCTTAACACTAAACCCTAAACCCAAAACACTAAACCCTAAACCCTAAACCCTAAACCATAAACCGTAAATCGTAAACCGTAAACCCAAAACCTAAACAATAAACCCTAAACCCTAAACCCTAAACACTAATCCCTAAACCCCAAACCCTAAACCCTAAACCCTAAACCCCAAACCCTAAACCACAAAACCTAAACCCAAAACCCTAAACTCTACACCCTAAACCATAAACCCCAAACGCTAAACCCTAAACCCCAAACCCTAAACCCAAAAACCTAAACCCTAAACCCTAAACCCTAAATCCTAAACCCCAAACCCCAAATGCTAAAACCTAAGCCCCAAACCCTAAACCATTAACACTAAACCCTAAACCCTAAACCCTAAAGCCTAATCCCTAACCCTAATACCTAAACTCTAAAACCTAAACCCTAAACCCTAACCCTAAACCCTAAACCCTAAACCCTAAACCCTTAGCCCTAACCCTAAACCCTAAACCCTAAACCAAAAATCCTAAACCCGAAACCCTAAACCCTAAACCCTAAACCCTAAAAACTAAACCCTAAACCCTAAACCCTAAAATGTAAGCCCTAAAACCTAAACCCTAAAACCTAAACCCTAAACCGTAAACCCTAAAGACTAAACCCTAAAACCTAAACACTAAACCCTAAATGCTAACCCTAAACCCTAAACCGTAAATGCTAAACCTTAAAAACTAAACCCCAAACCCTAAAACCCTAATCCCTAAAGCCTAAATTCCAAACCGTAAACACTAGAAACTAAACCCTAAACCCTAAACGCCAAAACCCTAAACCCTAAACACTAAACCCAAAATGCTAACCCTAAACCCTCAACCCTAAATGCTAACCCTAAACCCTAAACCCTAAACCCTAAATCCTAAACCCCTAAACCCTAAACACTAAACCGTAAATGCTAAACCATAAACCCTAAACACTAAACCCTAAACCCTAAACCCTAAAACCTAAGCCCTAAATCCTAAACCCTAAACGCTAAACCCTTAAACCTAAACCCTAAACCCTAAACCATAAACCCTAAACACTAAACCCTAAACCATAAACCTTATACACAAAACCCTAAACCCTAACACTTAAACCCTTACCCTAAACCCTAAACCCTAAACCCTAAATCCTAAACCCTAAACCCTAAACGCTAAACCCAAAACAAAGACCCTAAACCCTAAACCCTAAACCCTAAACCCTAAACCCTATCCCCTAAACGCTAAACCCTAAAACCAAAACCCCAAACCCTAAACCCTAAACCATAAACCTTAAATCGTAAACCCTAAACCGTAAACCCTAAACCCTAAGCCTTAACCCTAAACCCTGAACCCTAAACCTTAAACCGTATACCCTAAACCCTAAACCCTAAATCCTAAATCCCTAAAACCTAAACTCAAAACCCTAAACCCTAAATCCTAAACATTAAAACCCTAAACCCTCAAACCCTAAACCCTAAAACCTAGACCCTAAACTCTAACCCTAAAGTCTAACCCTAAACCATAAACCCTAAACCCTAAACACTAAGGCCTACACACTAAACCCTAAACCCTAAAAACTAACCCCAAACCCTAAACCCTAAACCTTATACCCTAAACCCTAAACCCAAAATGCTAAACTCTAAAACCTAAACCCTAAACCTTAAACCTTAAACCATAATGCCTAAACATTAAACCCTAAACCCTTACCCTAAACCCTAAACTCTATTACCTAAACCCTAAACCCAAAACACTAAACCCTAAACCATAAACCATAAACCCTAACCCTAAGCCCTAAACCCTAAACACTAAACCCTTAAACCTAAACCCTAAACCCTAAGCCCTAACCCTAAACCCTAAACCCTAAACCCAAAGCCCTAAGCCCTAAGCCCTTAACCCAAAACCCTAAACACTAGACCCTAAACCCTAAACCCTAAACCCTAAACCCTAAACCAAAAATCGTAACCTTAAACCCTAAACCCTAAACCCCAAACACTAAACCCTAAACCCTAAACCCTTAGCTCTAACCCTAAACCCTAAACCCTTAGCCCTCAACCCTAAACCTACACCCTCAACCAAAAATCCTAAACCCCTAAACCCTAATCCCTAAACCCTAAACCCTAAAACCTAATACCCTAATCCCTAAAACCTAAACCCAAAACCCCAAAACACTAAACCCTAAACCCTAAACCCTAAACCCTAAACCGTAAACCTTAATCCCAAACCCAAAAACCTAACGCTAAACCCTAAACCCTAATCCCTAACCCTAAAACCTAGACCCAAAACCCTAAACCCTAAATCCTAAACCTTAAACACAATGCCCTAAACACCAAACCCGAAACCCTAAACCCTAAACCAAAAACCTCAAAACCCTAAACCCTTAACACTAAACACAAAACCCTAAACCCTAAACCCTAATCCCTAACCCTAAAACCTAAACCCTGAAACCTAAACCCTAAACCCTAAACCATAAATCAAAAACCATAAACCGTAAAATGCAAACCCTAAACTCCAAAACCTAAACCCTAAACCCTAAACCCGAAACCCTAAAAACCAAACCATAAACCCAAAACCATAAACCCTAAACCCTAACCCTAATCCGAAAACCCTAAACCCTAAAACCTAAAACCTATACCCTAAACCCTAAAACCCTAAACCCTAACACCCTAAACTCAAAACCCAAAACCCCAAACCCTAAACCATATACCCTAAACCCTAACCCTAAACCCTAAACCCTAAACCCTAATCCCAAACCCTAAAACCTAACCCTATATCCTAAACCTTAATCGCTAACCCTAAAACATAAACCTTAAACACTAAACCCTAAACCCTCGACCCTAAACCCTAAACGCTAAGCCCTAAACCCTAAACCCTAAACCCTAAACCCTAAACCCTAAACCCTAAGCCCCAAATCCTAAACCCTTAACACTAAACCCTAAACCCAAAACACTAAACCCTAAACCCTAAACTCTAATCCCTAACCCTAAAACCTAAACCTTAAAACCTAAACCCTAAACCCTAAACCCTAAACCCTAAACCATAAACCGTAAACCGTAAATCGTAAATCCCAAACCTTAAAGGCTAAACCCTAAGCCCCAAACCCTAAACCATTAAAACTAAACCCTCAACCCTAAACCAAAAACTATATGCCCTAAACCCCAAACCCTAATCCCTAAACCCTAAACCTTAAAACATAAAACCCTAAAACGTAAAACCGAAACTCTAAACCCTAAGACCCAAAACCCTAAACCCTAAACCCCAAACCCTAAACCGTATACCCTAAACCCTTACGCTAAACCCTAAACTGTAAACCCTAATCCCAAACCCTAAAACCTAACCCTAAACCCTAAACCCTAATCCCTAACCCTAAAACATAAACCCTAAGCCCTAAACCCTAAAACCTAAACCCTAAACCCCAAACCCTAAGCCCTAAACCCTAAACTTTAAACCGTAAACCCGAAACCCTAAGCCTAAAACCCTAAACCCTTCACACTAAACCCTAAACCCTAAACACTAATCCCCAACCAAAAAACCTAAACCCTAAATAGCAAAACCCTAAAGCTTAAACCATATACCCTAAAAACTAAACACCTAAACCCTAAACCCTAAACCATAAACCATAAACCCTAAGACCAAAACCGTTACCCTAAACCCCAAATGCTAAACCCAAAACCATAAAACCCAAACCCTAAACGTTAAACCCTAAGCCCCAGACCCTAAACCATTAAAACTAAACACTAAACCCTAAACCCTAAACCCTAAATGCGAAACCCTAAACCCTAAAACGTAAAACCTAAACCCTAAACCCTAGAACCCTAAACCCTGAAACCTAAACCCCAAACCCTAAACAGTGTACCCTAAACCCTAACCCTAAATCATAAACCGTAAACCCTAATCCCAAATCTTAAAACCAACCTTACACCCTAATTCCAAACCCAAAAACATAAACCCAAAACCCAAAACCCTAAACACTAAACCCTAAACCCTAAACACTAAACCCTAAACCCTAAACCTTAAACCCTAAACCTTAAGCCCTAAGCCCCAAACACTAAACCCTTAACACTAAACCCTTAACCCAAAACACTAAATTGTAAACCCTAAACCCTAATCCCTAACCCTAAAACCTAAACCCTAAACCATAAACCGCAAATCGTAAACCGTAAACCCAAAAACAAAAACCCTAAACCCTAAACCCTAAACCCTAAACCCTTAACCTTAAACCCAAACCCTAAACACTAATCCCAAAACCCTAAACCCCAAACGCTAAACCCTAAACCCCAAACCGTAAACCCCAAAACCTAAACCCTAAACCCTAAACCCTAAATGCTAAACCTTAAGCCCCAAACACTAAACCTCTAACACTAAACCCTAAACCCTATACCCTATACCCCAATCCCTAACCCTAATACCTAAACTCTAAAACCTAAACCCTAAACCCTAAAACCTAGACCCTAAACCATAAACCGTAAACCCTAAACCGTAAACCCACAAACCTTAACCCTAAACCTTAAACCCTAAACCCTAAACCCTAAACCCTCAGCCCAAACACCTAAACCCTAAAACCTAAACCCTAAACCATAAACCCTAACGAGTAAACCCTAAAACCTAAACACTAAACCCTAAACCCTAGACCCTAAACCCAAAATGCTAACCCTAAACCATCAACCCTAAATGCTAACCCTAAACCCTAAGCCTAAACCCAAAACCCTAAACCCTAAACCCTAAACCATAATCTCTAAACCTTAAAACCTAAACCCTAAACCCTAAAACCCTAATCCCTAAACCCTAAATTCCAAACAGTAAACACTAAACACTAGACCCTTACCTCTAACCCAAAACCCTAAATCTTAAACCCTAAACCGAAAATGCTAACCCTAAACCCTAAACCAAAAACCAAAAAAAAAAAACCAAAAACAAAAAAAAAAAAAAAAAAAAAAAAAAAAAAAAAAAAAAAAAACAAAAAAAAAAAAAAAAAAAAAAAAAGAAAAAAAAAAAAAAAAAAAAAAAAAAAAAAAAAAAAAAAAAAAATAAATAAAAAAAAAAAAACAAAAAAAAAAAAACCCAACCCTACCCTAAATGCTAACCCCAAACCACTAAACCCTAAAAACCCTAAACGCTAAACGCTAAACCATAAACCCTAAACACTAAACAAAAACCCTAAACCCTAAAACCTAAGCTCCAAATCCAAAACCATAAACCCTTAAACCTAACCCTAAAACCTAACCTAAACCCTAAACCATAAACCTTATACAACAAAACCCGACAACCCTAACACTTAACACCCTAAAACCCCTAAAAAAAAAAACAAAACCCCCCCTAAAACCCAAAACCTTAAATCCCAAACCCTAAACCCTAAACCTAAAGCCCTAAAACCAAGACCCGAAACCCTAACCCTATCCCTAAATGCTAAACCCTAAAACCTAATCCCACCCTAAAACCTAAACCCATAAACCTTAAACACTAACCATAAACCCTAAACCCTAAACCCTAAACACTAAACCTAAACCCTAAATCCTAAACCTTAAATGTTAAACCCTAAACCTAAAAACTAAACCTAAACCCTAAACCCTAAAAAACACTAAAACCCTAAACCCTCAAATCGTAAATCCTAAACCCTACACCCTAAACTCTAATCCTAAAGTCTAACCCTAAGCCCAAAAAACTAAAACCTACACCCTAAACTCTAAACCCCTAAACCTGACACCCTAAACCCCAACCCTAAAGAGTGTTACCCTAACCCTAACCCTAAATCTAAACCGTAAACCCTAAATCCCAAATCTTAAAACCTAAAAACCCTACACCCTAATTCCAACCCAAACAAAACCCAAACCCTAAACCCTAAACACTAAACCCTAAACCCTAACTTAAACCCTCAACCCTACTCCCTAAGCCCCAACCCTAACCCATCCCACTAAAACCCTTAACCCACAA
>NW_026651902.1:45000-50795 GCF_029873635.1 Malania oleifera | reverse complement strand
CTCATTCCTACCCTAAACCCTAAACACTAAACCCTAAACCCTAAACCCTAAACCCTAAACCTTAAACCGTAAACCCTAAAACCTAAAACCCTAAACCCTAAAACCTAAACCCTAAACCGTAAAACCCTAAACCCTAAACCCTAAACCCCAAACCCTAAACCTTAAACCGTAAACCCTAAACCCTAACCCTAAACCCTATACCGTAAAGCCTAATCCTTGACCCTAAAACATAACCCTAAATCCTAAACCCTAATCCGTAACACTAAAACCCAAAACTCTAAACCCTAAACCCTAAGCCCTAAACGCTAAACGCTAAACCCTCCCAACCCTAAACCCAAAACACTAAACCCTAAATCCAAAACCCTAATTCCTAATCCTAAAACCTAAACCCTAAAACCTAAACCTTAAACTCTAAACCCTAAACCCAAAACTTAAAACCCTAACACTCATCCACAAACCCTAAACCCTAATCCCTAAATCATAAACCCTAAAACCTAAACCTTAAACCCTAAACCTAAACCCTAAACCGTAAAACGTAAACCCCAAAACCCAAACCCTAACCCTAAACCTATATAAAAGAAATCGCTCGACCATAAAACATAACTACACCACGATAATCCTAAACCACTAAGTCCTAAACCCAAAAACTCAAAACCTAAACGCTAAACCCGAAACCTAAACCGAAACCCTATCCCTAAACCCTAAACCCGAAGCGGCCCCAACACCTCTAAAAAAACCCATAGACCTCTAAAACCTCGAAAACACCCCAAACCGAAACCCTAAACCATAGACCAGACAAAGGCGAACACGAACCCGTAAACCCGTGAATCAGAACCCGGTCCCTCAACCCATAAAGCCTAAACCCTAGCCGTGAAAACCCTAAACCCTTAAGAACACGAAACCCGCGCAACCAGAAACCTAAAGCCCTAAGCCCCGAATACCCGAAGCGTATCGAACCGAACCCTTAACAAACCGAACCATAAATCACTAAACCCTAAACACGCTAAACCAGAAATCCTTGGAAAACCTGATAAACCCAAAACCCCAAACCGTAAAACCCTAAACCGTAAACCATAAACCATAAGCCCTAATCCCTAATCCCTAACCATGAACCCTAACCCTAAATATAATCCCTTACCCGATAACCGAAACGGAGCGAATGACGCCGAAATTAAAACCCGAAACCCAAACCCCACACAAACGGGAAACCCGAGAACTCGGAACCACCCAAAAACACCTAAAAAACCGGAATCCCTAAAACACCAGCCCTAAGCCCGACCCGAAGCCCGAACCCGAACCGGAAAAACACGAAACCCGAACACTAACACACGAAAACCCTAATACCGGGATACTGCCGACAACCCACAACCCGAACCGGAAAACCCAAAACCGTAAAGCCTAACCCTAAACCCTAAACCGTAAACCCTAATCCCTGACCCTCAAACATTACCCTAAACCCTAAACCCTAAACCCTAAACCCTAAACCCTAAACCCCAAAACCAAAACCCTAAACCCTAAACCGTAAACCCTAACCCTAAACCCTAAACCCTAAACCCTAAACCCTAAATGCTAAACCATAAGCCCTAAGCCCTACCCCCTAAACCCTAAACCCTAAACACTAAACGGTAAACCCTAAACCCTAAACCCTAAATCCCGAAGCCCTAAAAATAATTACACGCAAGACTGTAAACCCCTACAACCTAAAGCAAAACCCGAATCCCAAAGCCCTAACCCTAAACAAAACTCCTGTCCCTATAAACTTAAACCCCTTAAACCCTAAACCCTAACCCTAGAAACCTTAAACCCCTAACACTAAACCCTAACCCGACCCTAAGCCCAAAGGCCCAAAACATACTAAAACCCTAGAACCCCCAAAACCCGAAACCCTAATCCAAAGCCCTAACACCGAAACCCTAAAACCTAAACCCTAAATACACTAAACCCTAGTCAACCCTAACCCTGATCCCTAACCCTCACTCTTAAACACTAAACCGTGAACTCCTAAACCCAAAACTGACCAAAACCGCCCAAACCCAAAACCCATCACCTAACCCGAAACCGCCACCCTAAACGCGAAACCCCCTAAACCCTCAAGGCCCTAACCCTAACCTGAAAAACTATGCTAAACCCTAAACCTAAAACCCCCTAACCCGAAATACCTAAAACCGCACACCGTAAAACCCTAAACCCCACACCGTAAACCTTAAAAACAACCGTAAACCCCTAAACCCTACCCCTAACCCTATAAACCGTAAAGCCTAATCCTTGACCCTAAACATACCCTAAATCCTAAACCCTAAGCCTAACACTACAAACCCACCAACTCTAAACACTCAACCCTAGTCCCCCAACGCTAAACCCTAAACCCTCCCAACCCTAAAGTCCCACAAACTAAGTCCCTCAATAAATCCCAAAACTCGAATGCCTAATACCTAACTAACCCTAAACCTAAACCTTAACTGGAGGCGTGCTAAAACCCTAAGGGGGGCGCCTAAAACTTAAAACACTAACGTCTGACCATAAACCCTAAACCCTATCCCTTACATCATAGTACCCTAAAACCTAAACCTTAAACCCAAAAACCTAACCCTAACCGTAACCTAAACCCTCAAACACCAACCCGAAACCCGAAAACCCCTATACCCAGGAACCATAAACACAACCCTAAATCCTAAACCCTAAGTCCTAAACCAAAAACCCCAAAACCTAAACGCTAAACCCTAAACCCTAAACCTAACCCTAAACCCTAAACCCTAAACCCTAAGGCCCAAACCCTAAACCCTAAACCCTAAACCCTAAACCCTAAACCCTAAACCCTAAACCCTAAACCCTAACACTAATCCTTAAACCGTGAATCATAAACCCTAAACCCTAAAGCCTAAACCCTATGCCGTAAACCCTAAACCCTTAACACTAGGGGAGCCGTGAGCGGCCGGGCAGAAAAAACCGCGGTGCGAACGCTAAAGCCCTAAGTGGGGGCCTAATCGTGTAAAACCTAAACCCTAAACGCTAAACCATAAATTGTAAACCCTAAACCCTAAACCCCAAAACCTAAACCGTAAACCATAAACCATAAAACCGAAGGGGGGGGGTATTCCCTATCCCTAACCCTAACCCTAAACCCTAATACCCGAAACCTATACCCTAACCCTAACACCACAAAACCCTAAAAAACTAAACCCTAAACCCTAAACCCCAAACTGTAAAACCCTAAACCCTAAACCCTAAACCCTAAACCCTAAACCCTAATCCCTAATCCCTAACCCTAAACCCTAACCCTAAACCCTAAACCCTAAACCCTAAACCCTAAACCCTAAACCCTAAACCCTAAACCCTAAACCCTAAACCCTAAACCCCAAACCCTAAACCTTAAACCCAAAACCCTAAAGCCTAACCCTAAACCCTAAACCGTAAACCCTAATCCCTGACCCTAAAACATAACCCTAAACCCTAAACCCTAAACCCTAAACCCTAAACCCTAAACCCTAAACCCTAAACCCCAAAACCAAACCCTAAACCCTAAACCCTAAACCCTATCCTAAACCTAAACCCTAAATCCAAAAAACCCAAAACCCTAAACCATAAGCCCTAAGCCCTAAACCCTAAACCCTAAACCCTAAACACTAACCGTAAACCCTAAACCCTAAACCCTAAACTTTAAACCCTAAACCCTAAAGCAAAACCCTAAGCCCAAAGCCCTAAACCCTAAACACTAAACCCTAAAACCTAAACCCTAAACCCTAAACCCTAACCCTGAACCGTAAACCCTAAACACTAGACCCTAAACCCTGAACCCTAATCCCAAAGCCCTAAACACTAAACCCAAAACCCAAAACCCTAAATCCAAAGCCCTAACCCAAAACCCTAAACCCTAAACCCTAAACCCTAAACCCTGAGCCCTAAACCCTCAACCCTAACACTAAACCTTGAACCCTAAACCCAAAACCCAAAACCCCAAACCCAAAACCCTAAACCCTAACCCTAAACCCCAAACCCTAAACACGAAACCCTAAACCCTAAACCTTAAGCCCTAAACCTTAAACTGTAAACCCTAAAACCTAAAACCCTAAACCCTAAAACCTAAACCCTAAACCGTAAAACCCTAAACCCTAAACCCTAAACCCCAAACCCTAAACCTTAAACCGTAAACCCTAAACCCTAAACCGTAAACCCTAATCCCTGACCCTAAAACATAACCCTAAACCCTAAAACCTAATCCGTAACCCTAAAACCTAAACCCCTAAACCTTAAACCCTAAGCCCTAAATGCTAAACCCTAAACCCTCCTAAGCCGACAAAACCCTTAACACTAAACCCTAAACCCAAAACACTAAACCCTAAACCCAAAACCCTAATCCCTAATCCTAAAACATAAACCCTAAAACCTAAACCTTAAACCCAAAACCCGAAACCCAAAACCCTAAACCCCAACACTGATCCCTAAACCGTAAACCCTAAACCCTGAACCCTAAGCGCAAAACCATAAACCCTAAACCCTCCCAAACCCTAAACCCTAAACCCAACACCGTAAACCATCCCAAACCCTAAACCCTTAACTCTAAACCTTAAACACTAAACCCCAAACCTTAAACCCTAAAACCTAAACAAAAAAACCTAAACCCTAAACCCTAAACCATAAACCTTAAACCCTAACCCTAAACCCATAACACTAAATCCTAAACCCAAAACCCTAACCCGTAATCATACAACAAATCCGAAGCCCGAAACACTATATCGGAAACCGTAACCCAAACCATCCCAAACCCAAAACCCCTAACACTACACCCTAAACCCTAAACAACCAAACACAAAACCCTAACCCTAAACCTAACTTCCTTCATCCCTAAACCAAACCCCAAAACCCGAAACCCATAAACCATACCAAAAAATCCGAAACCCTTAAACACCAAACCCTAAATCGAAAATACCCAACCGCCAACAAAACCATATACCCAAATCCCCAAACCTCCAAAACGTAAACCTTATACCGTATAACACCCTAAAACCCCAAAACCCTAAACCCTAAATTCCTAAACACCGAAACCCGAAAACTAACAGCCCCAAACCGAACACGAAGGCGAAGCCTAACCCTAAACACCGCAAAACGCTAAACCCCACCCTCGAACCACTATCACCTAAAATCCCTAACCCCAAAAACCTAAACCTTAACACACCCTAACCCTAAACCTCCCACGTCCAAAACCCTAACACGAAAAGCCGTAAAACCTAACCCAAACCGTGTAAACCCACAAACCCTAACTCAAACACGTAAGCCTAAACTCCGTGTAACCCTAAAAAAAAACCCTAAACCGGAACCCTAACTCCCATAGACCCTCAAAACAATAACCCTAAACCCTACACCCGAAGCCGGAAACACAAACAACCTGAAACCCCAACACCTAAAACCATAACCCGTACAAGAAGCCTTAAACCGTAACCGAAGCCCTAACCCTAAACCGACAGCTTAACTAACCCGAAACCCTAAAACCCTAAACAAAAAGCCCTAAACCCTAAACCTCGAAACCCTAAACCCGAAACCCTAACCCAAACCCCAAACCCAAAACCTTAAATCGTAAACCCTAAACCCAAAACCCTAAACACTAGTCCCTAACTCAAAAACATAACCCTAAACCCTAAACCCTAATCCGTAACCTTAAAACCTAAACCCAAACCCTAAAAAACCTAAACCTTACAAGAAGCCTGAACACCCTAAACCTAAACCGTAACCTAAAAAACCCGAAACCCTATCCGTCACCCGAACAAACCGCACAAACCCCCCAAACCCTAAAAAAAAAC
>NW_026651902.1:20000-40000 GCF_029873635.1 Malania oleifera | reverse complement strand
ACGATTCAAAATTCTGGAGAAAGAGGAAAGGATTATCTACAACTTTGGTGTTTTGAGTTTTATGAGATACGGGCTCCAGAAGAGTCAGATTTGTGATGAATAGAGAATGAAAAAAATGAAAAAATATAACAATACGGGTCAACTCTTTCCGAACGGGTCGGGTCGCTGCTTCACGGATCTTAGGGCACCCAATTTCCCCTTTTTATTCCTCTGTTTCTTCCCCACACACAGCAGCCCACGAGGGCTCCCCCTCTCCCTTCTCTTCTTCCTTTCCCTTCTTTCTTTTATTTCTTTCATGTTTTTGTTCTTCTTTTTCAATCTTTCCTTCTCTCTGCATCTCAGTTATTTCTTTCCTTCACCATATCTTCCTCTACTTTTCTTCTTTCTTTAACCTCTTTGTTTTTCAGCCTCTCTCTCACTCAGCTTCTTCTTCCCTCTGCAACTCCCCGCAACAAACACCATTACAGCCGCAGCAGCTTCACGGCACAGCAGCAATACCAGCCGAGCACTCTGCTGCTGCCATTGCAGCAGCCCTATACCAGTAGCAGCCCGTGCACCAGCTTCCCCTGCTCCAGCTCTCCTCCAGCAGAGTAGCAACACAGCAGCTCCAAACTCACACACAGCAGCTGCATCTGCTGCCATGGCTGCCCCTCTCTCTCTCTCTCTCTCTCTTTCTTCTTTATTCTTTTCTTTTCTTTCTTTTGTTTTCAATTGCAAAAATATCTTTCTTCTCTCCTTTAGTTGTTTGTTAGAATTTTGAAAGATTGTTTGAATGGGTGTTAAGTTATTTTAATTTGTTTAGTGGACTTTAATATTTATTTATTTATGTTTCTTTTAATTAATGTTATTATTAGATTGGATGGATTTAATTTAACTCCTTTTATTTATTTATCATTCCTTTAGTTCCTTTTATTTATGTTTTTATTGTGTTTTATTTTCATTTAAGTCAATTGATAGTTAAACTTTGTTTCGAGTTCTTGGTTCGTAATAAAAGTTCAGTTTTTAGTCTGCATTTAAATTGTGATTTTGCTTCCTAATTTTTAGTTCATGTTAAAGATTTGATTTTTATTCCGCGCATGTGTGTGTTTGATTGAGTTTCCATTCCTGCGTGTTATAATTCCTTATTCAAAGTTGTCATCTTTAATTAAGCATGTTTCAGTGTTTCCTTAAGTAGACTAGGATTTCCGTTATTGTTATTTAATTTAGTGCGTGCTAGTTTTAGGACTTTAATTTGCATGTGTATTTAATTTGTTAAATTAGGTCTCCACAATTTTGAAAATCTCGAATCTGAACTGAGTTCAGTACCTTTTTAATTTCGATTGGAAGAACGTAAATTTTGAGATTAAAACGCATTCCCTGAGGAGACGATCTAGCCCTTGGGCTTAATATTACACGACGTAACTCCTATACTTGAGACAGCTTCCGGGCTGCTCATTTTTCGAGTGAGTCAAGTTTTTTGCGCCGTTGCCGGGGAATGACGGTCTTAGTCTCAAATTTGCATTTTTCCCATCATTTTTATTAGTTTTATAAAAACATAAAAAAAAAAATAGAAAACAAGAAAAACAGAAAAAAAAAAATTTGAGTTTTGAAAAATGGCTGCACCTGCACCATGCACGATAATGGATTTTTTGCAGCTTGAATATGCCACTGCATCCTCTTCCACTATTTTGCCTTATGACGAGCTTAATTTCATGATGCAGCGCGGGAGGACCTCATTGCTACCCGAGTTCTACGGGTCGGAATCTGGGTGCCCTTATCAGCACCTAGCAGAGTTTGAGTTAACCTGCAACATGTTTTTCTCTCATGCTAGAACTGACGAATCTACTAGACTGAATTTATTTCTTACTACTTTGCAGGATAGGGCACTGATTTGGTTTCATTCTATGAGACCTCATTCTATCATTAATTGGGTTGATATGGAGCGTGAATTCCTGCATGCATTTTGTCCCTCACAGAGAACTCAATTTTTGCAGGAACAGATTCTTAATTTTGTGCAGCAGGATGACGAGACATTTCGGGCTTGCTAGGAGCGATTCAAGGATCTACTAAGCACTTGTCCACATCACGGGTTCGACTCATGGAGGTTAGCTGATTGTTTTTATACTGCTCTTACTCCTGATTGCAAGTGTTTTGTCCAGACTATGTCTAATGGAGAGCCCGTCAGCGAGGATCCAGATCAGGTATTATCATTCTTTGATTACTTAGCTGACAATGTCCCACAATGGAACACACGATGCACTCAGGCACCAATGACTGCACACCCTATCAGCACAATTAGTGGTGGTGATGCATATGAACCACCAAAATGCCCAAACAACCCTCCGCCTCAATATCAGCCACAACAGATCTCTCCGAGCTGTACGTCGTCAGACCTTTTCGAGGATAGCATAACACAGATGGCGAACATGCTCCAACAATTCATGCAAACTCAATTCGATCATAATAATGAATTGCGGGATACCATTAATGCGATAAGCACGCAGTTGGACATCTTAGAACAAGAGGAATAACTCGTGGAACCTCAGCCTAGTTCTCAAGAGTACCAGCAACCGCAACAACAAATACATGATGTTTCTCTTGAGACAGCAGAGGCCACCATCACCTTCAGTAGCGAGAAAGACGATCCCCAATCTGAAATGCTCATCGCAGGGCAAATAGTTGTCCCAGCACTAGAAGTTACGGATGAAATAGATGAATTCAAAGAAAAATCAGAGGAAACGAGCCCAAAAGCGGAGCATTTAGTTGATGATGAGACTGATACTCATACGGAGTACCAACCTGTGGTACCTCATACTCCGAGCTCAGAAACCATGAAACCGTCACTCCCGCATGAATCAGATGTTAAGGAGCCTAGTGTGGAGGCAGACTCTTGTAGTGGTATGATGATATGTACACCCGATAAAGAGGGTGACCAGTCTGGTGAGCATATAATTTTCAAAGAACCAGGTAAAACTTTTAATGTTAATGCTTTTGAAGAACTACAGGTAATTGCTCCAATAACTTCCCATCACACGTTAGTTTGTAAAGAAACACATTTCCTGGACACAATGTTGAATAAAGACCCATTCTTATCCACACACGAGGGTCGACCTGCACACAAATTGTTTGGTACTTTGACACGCATTATTTCATTTGAGGTTGATTTTCGTGCAGGTATGAAGACTGATCCACTGTGGCGGCTTAAATTTGGAGAACCGCCGGTGCAATTTATAGACCTGCGGCCACCAGACGAAATTCCTCCAGAGCCTCCGCCAAGACAATTGTGATGTTTTTCTTTCCCTTATTTTCCTTTTATTTTATCTTATTTTATTTTTAGTTAGTTTTCAGGTCTATTTTCTCGTAGTTCGATCTTTGTTTTCCATTATTTTGCCACTCAGGTACGCCTTACTTTTCCCGTGCACAGTATTTTCTATTTCCCCTATGCTTTCACATTGAGGACAATGTTCCACTTTAGTTGGGGGGGATGAGCATTCGCATGTGACACTGTGCACGTACACGTACTAGGTTTTAAAAACAAAAAATCAAAAAAAAATCAAAAAAAAAAAATCAAAGAAAGAGAGAAAGAAAGGAGGAGCACTGAGGAATTACATTGCACTATGTCATGCTTAACACTTTGTATACCCTTCGCATACTTGCATATAACTTATGAATGACACACTTGAGTCAATCATGCGTAGTTTCTCTCTTTATGATCTTATGACTCCATGAAGAATTGATTGGTAGTACATTCGTGTTAATTTGACTATATAATTTCCTGTATTTATACGGCATCTCACGAGGCTGAATAAACACATTCACGTGATTCATTGCACTTAGGGTTTCCTGTGAGCACTGAGACAGCACCCGTGGAGACTATGACACCTTGTGAGATATCCTTGAGCTATTTATCGTCCTTTTGAGCTTTAATATCAAATCAGAGTTCATGGAACTCAATTCTCTTTTTCTGGATGATTCCTTTGTACACTAGTCTATGTTTTGATTTGCTAGCCTAGAGGTGACACCTAGTGGGGAGATAGAAACCTAGGTCTTGTAGCCTACTCAAGATGTGAAGGCTGAGCCACCCCTAGAGATAGACTTAATTCATGAACTCCTATTCGAGCTCAATTCCCATTGATTGTTTGAAGATTACAAAAGAAGTGTTATATTGTCCTTATTGCTCAAGAAAAGACAGAAAATAAAGAATGAGCAGGAAAAAAAAGAATAAGCAATACACATGCGCATGAAATGAAATGTCAATGCCGGCCCAAATACATATCACAAAGAATCAAGGACACGACACATATTTTTCCACGTATGAAGATTCTTCAACCAGTTAATGCCTCAGATGTATTCACGACAAGTTTGTGAATGAGTTGATCTAGGGTGGCCTCGGTTGGATATGGCGAGTAGGTGAGAAGATGCTAGGGTGAAGGACCCGACACCTCATAGATAGGCTAGATCCTTTCCAGACTAGTCCACTCCATATACTTAGCGTTGTTCCTTTTAATATGTGGGATGTTTGATCGCGACACTCCTCCTCACATATGATGAGTGAACCCATTTTCTTTGAGTGTTCTTGAGGGTATACCAGTTAGGCCGAGTCAAAGCGGCCGTTCTGTAGGGTGTCCACTGGCGTCGTAGGTGTATTGAGTCACACACATCACACACACCTCGAGAGTTTACCTGTTTATACTCGAACTTATATAATTGCATTAACTCTGAATGTGCCACTGATTAACTTCATGTGACTATACTACTTTCAAATCACATATAAACGATGAAACTTGCATGAGTGATGTGCTTTGGAGTCGTGTGCATTGAATATGAACAAGCTTGTGTGAAATTCAGTAGTATTCTCGTATGTGAAATGGTATGCTTGTGTTGCATGTGCATTGATTTCATGATCACCGGAGTATGCAGTTCTAGATACCACCCTGAAATTCATTCATGTCATTTGCTAGAGACTAGCAAAACGTTAGTTGGGGGGTGTGATTACGCGTCAAAACTGCGTAATTGGGCAACTTAACCCGAACTTTACGGTTTATATTTTTAATTAAATTTCTAAAATTGTCCAATATTTTAATAAAGTGTCAAAATTATCATTCTTGAACTTTATTGCACTATTTATGAAGTTTTGGTAATTTTTTGTCGCAGGAAAATTCCCGGGAACCAAAACCAACACCTGTTCGTATTTCATACATAACTTTTCCGTCTGAACTCCGATCGATACGATTCAAATTTCTAAAGAAAGAGGAAAAGATTAGCTACAACTTTGGTGTTTTGAGTTTTATGAGATACGAGCTCTAGAAGAGTCAGATTTGCGATGAATAGAGAATGAAAAAAATGAAAAAATATAACAATACGGGTCAACTCTTTCCGAACGGGTCGGGTTGCTGCTTCACGGATCTTAGGGCACCCAATTTTCCCTTTTTATTCCTCTGTTTCTTCCCCACACACAGCAACCCACGAGGGCTCCCCCTCTCCCTTCTCTTCTTCCTTTCCCTTCTTTCTTTTATTTCTTTCATGTTTTTGTTCTTCTTCTTTTTCAATCTTTCCTTCTCTCTGCATCTTAGTTATTTCTTTCCTTCACCTTATCTTCCTCTACTTTTCTTCTTTCTTTAACCTCTTTGTTTTTCAGCCTCTCTCTCACTCAGCTTCCTCTTCCCTCTGCAACTCCCCGCAACAAACACCATTACAGCTGCAGCAGCTTCACGGCACAACAGCAATACCAGCCGAGCACTCTGCTGCTGCCATAGCGGCAGCCCCATACCAGCACCCACAGCAGCAGCCCGTGCACCAGCTTCCCCTGCTCCAGCTCTCCTCCAGCAGAGTAGCAACACAGTAGCTCCAAACTCACACACAGTAGCTACATCTGCTACCATGGCCGCCCCTCTCTCTCTCTCTTTCTTCTTTATTCTCTTCTTTTCTTTGTTTTGTTTTCAATTACAACAATATATTTCTTCTCTCCTTTAGTTGTTTGTTAGAATTTTGAAAGATTGTTTGAATGGGTGTTAAGTTATTTTAATTTGTTTAGTGGACTTTAATATTTATTTATTTATGTTTCTTTTAATTAATGTTATTATTAGATTGGATGGATTTAATTTAACTCCTTTTATTTATTTATCATTCCTTTAGTTCCTTTTATTTATGTTTTTATTGTGTTTTATTTTCATTTAAGTCAATTGATAGTTAAACTTTGTTTCGAGTTCTTGGTTCGTAATAAAAGTTCAGTTTTTAGTCTACATTTAAATTGTGATTTTGGTTCGTAATTTTTAGTTCATGTTTAAGATTTGATTTTTATTCCGCGCGTGTGTGTGTTTGATTGAGTTTCCATTTCTGCGTGTTATAATTCCTTATTCAAAGTTGTCATCTTTAATTAAGCGTGTTTCAGTGTTTCCTTAAGTAGATTAGGATTTCCGTTATTGTTATTTAATTTAGTGCGTGCTAGTTTTAGTACTTTAATTTGCGTGTGTATTTAATTTGTTAAATTAGGTCTCCACAATTTTGAAAATCTCGAATTTGAACTGAGTTCAGTACCTTTTTAATTTCGATTGGAAGAACGTAAATTTTGAGATTAAAACGCATTCCTTGAGGAGAAGATCTAGCCCTTGGGCTTAATATTACACGACGTAACTCCTATACTTGGGATAGCTTCCGAGCTGCTCATTTTTCGAGTGAGTCACAAGACCCTAAACACAAACCCTAAACACTAAACCCTAAACCCTAAACCCTAAGTCCTAATTCGAAAACCCCAAAACTCGAACGCTAAACCCTAAACCTTAAACCTTAAACCCTAAACCCTAAACCCTAAGCCCCAAACCCTAAGCCCTAAAACCTAAACCCTAAACCCTAACACTAATCGCTAAACCCTAAACCCTAAGCTCTAAACCATAAACCCTAAAACCTAAACCCTAAACCCTAAAACCTAACCCCTAAACCGTAAACCGTAAATCGTAAACCCCAAAACCTAAACCCTAAACCCTAAACCCTAAACCCGAAACCTTAAACACTAAACCCTAAACCCTAAACCCTAAGTCCTAAACCAAAAACCCCAAAACCTAAACGCTAAACCCTAAACCTTAAACCTTAAACCCTAAACCCCAAACCCTAAACCCTAAGCCCCAAACCCTAAACCCTAAACCCTAAACCATAAATCGTAAATCGTAAACCCCAAAACCTAAACCCTAAACCCTAAACCCTAAACCCAAAGCCCAAAAACCTAAACCCTTACACCAAAAGCCTAAAGCCTAAAGCCTAAACCCTAAATCCTAAACCCTAACTCTAAAACCTAAACCCTAAGCCCTAAAACCCAAACCCAAAACCCTAACTCTAATCCCTAAACCCTAAACACTAAACCCTAAACCCTAAGCCCTAATTCATAAACCCTAAACCCTAAACCCTAAACCCTAAACCCCAAACCATAAGCCCCAAACCCTAAAACCTTAACACAAAACCCCAAACCCTAAACCCTAAACCCTAATCCCTAACCCTAAAACCTAAACGCTAAACCATAAAACCTAACCCGTAAATCGTAAATCGTAAACCGTAAATCGTAAACCCCAAAACCTAAACCCTAAACCCTAAGCCCTAAACACTAAACCCTAAACCCTAAACTCTAAGTCCTAAACCCTAAACCCCAAAACCTAAACACTAAACCATAAACCTTAAATCCTAAACCCTAAACCCTAAACCCTAAGCCCCAAACCCTAAACCCTAAACCGAAAACCATAAACCATAAACCGTAAATTGTAAACCCCAAAACCTAAACCCTAAACCTTACACCCCTAAACGCTAACCCTAAACCCTAAACTGTAAACCCTAAAACGAAAGCCAAAAAACGTAACCCTAAAAGCTAAACCCTAAAACCTAAACCGTAAACCCTGAACCCCAAGCCCAAAAACCTAAACCCTAAACCCTAAACCCTAAACAAAAAAATGCTAACCCTAAACCTTAAACCCTAAACCCTAACCCTAAACCCTAAACACTAAGCCTAAACCCTAAACCCTAAACCCCAAAACCTGAACGCTAAAACCTAAACCCTAAACCTCAAATCCTAAACCCTAAACCCTAAATTCCGAACCCTAAACCCTAAATTCCAATCCCTAAACCCAAAACCCTATAACCTTAACTCTAACCCAAAATCCTAAACCCCAAAACCCAAAACCCTAAACGCTAAACCCAAAACCCAAAACCCTAAACCCTAATCCTTAAACCCTAGACTCGAAAACGTAAAACACTGAACACTAAACCCTAAACCCTAAATGCTAAAACCCTAAACCCGAAACCGCAAACGCTAAACCCTAAACCCCAAACCTCAAACCCTAAAGCCTAAAACCCTAAACCCTAAACCCCAAACCCTAAACACTAAACCCTAGCCCGTAAACCTTAAACCCTAAACCCTAACCATAAGCCTAAACTCTAAACCCTAAACATAAACCCTAAATCCTAAACCCCAAACCCTAAGCCCCAACCCTAAAGCCTAAACTATAACACTTAAACCGTAAGCCCTAAACCCAATGCCTTAACACTAAACCCTAAACCCTAAACCTTAAACCCTAAGCCCTAAACTCTAAACACTAAAGACTAAACCCTAACCCTAAACACTAAGCCCTAAACCCTAGACGCTAAGACATAAAACCCTAAACCGTAAACCCTAACCCCAAAAACCCTAAATCATAAACCAAAAACCCTAAACCCCAAACCCAAAACCCTAAACCCTAAACCCTAACCCGTAAACCTTAAACCGTAATCCCCAACCCTAACCTAAAAGCCTAAACCCTAAACACAAATCCCCAAACCCTAAACACTAAACCCTAAGCAACAACCTTAAATCCTAAACCCTAAACCCTAAGCCCTAAACCTTAAATTCTAAACCTAAAACCTTAACACCAAACCCTAAACCCTAAACCCTAAAGCCCAAACCCAAAACCCTAAACCCTAAACCCTAAACACTACACACTAAACCCTAAACCCCAAACCCTATACACTAAACCCTAAACCCAAAACCCTATACCCTAAACCCTAAACCCTAAACACAAAACCCTAAACCCAAAACCCCAAACCCTAAACCCTAAAGCCTAGGCCTAAACGCTAAACCATAAATCCAAAACCCCTAAACCCAAAACCCAAAACCCAAAACCTAAACACTAATCCCAAACCCCAAAACCCTAAACCCTAAACCATAAACCCTAAGCCCCAAACCCTAAACCCTAAAAACTAAACCCTCAACCCTAAACCCTAATCCCTAACCCTAAACCGAAAATCGTCCCTAAACCCTAACCCCAAACCCTAAACCCTAATCACTAAACCCTAAACCCTAAACACTAAACACTATACCCTAAACCCTAAGCCCTAAACCCTAAACCCTAAACCCTAAACATTAAACCCTAAAACCTAAACCCTATACCCTAAGCCCTAACCCTAAACCCTAAACCCTATACCCTAAGCCCTAACCCTAAACCCTAAACTTTAAACCCTAGGCCTAAACCAAAAACCTAAACCCTAAACCCTAACTCCCAAACCCTACACCCACACCGTAAATTCTAAACCCTAAACCCTAAACCCCAGCCCCTTAACTCTAACCCAAGACCCTAAACCCTAAACCCTATACACTAAACCCTAAACCCTATATCCTCAACCCTAAACCCTAAACACAAAACGTTAAACCCTAAACCCCAAACCCTAAACTTTAAACCCTAGGCCTAAACCCAAAACCTAAACCCTAAACCCTAACTCCAAAACCCTAAACCCTAAACCCTAAACCCTAAACCATAAACCCTAAACCCCAAACCCTAAACCCTAAAAACTAAACCCTGAACCCTAAACCCTAATCCCTAACCCTAAACCGAAAATCGTAAACCCTAAACCCTAAACCCAAACCCTAAACCCTAATAACTAAACCCTAAACCCTAAACACTAAACCCTATACCCTAAACCCTAAGCCCTAAACCCTAAACCCTAAACCCTAAAACCTAAACCCTATACCCTAAGCCCTAAACCTAAACCCCAAACCCTATACCCCAAGCCCTAACCCTAAACCGTAAACCCTAAACTCTAAACCCAAAATCCTAAACCCCAAAACCCTAAACCCTAAAACCCTAAACCCTAAACCCTAAATTCTAAACCCTAAACCTTAAACCCAAGCCCCTAAACCCTAAACCCTAAACCCTAACCCTAAACCTAAACCCTAAACCCTAACTCCAAAACCCCAAACCCTAAACCCTAAACCCTAAACCATAAACCCTAAGCCCCAAACCCTAATCCTTAAACACTAAACCTTAAACCCTAAACCCTAAACCCTAAACCCTAAACCCTAATCCCTAACTCTAAACGCTAAGCCCTAAACCCTAACCGTAAACCCAAACTCCTAAACACTAAACCCTGAACCCCAAATGCTAATCCCTAAACCCTAAACCCTAAAACGTAGAACCTTAAACCCTAAAACCAAAACCCTATTCCCTAAACCCTAAACCCTAAACCCTAAACCCCAAACCCTAAAACCTAAACCCTAAACCCCAACCCTAAACCTTAAAACCTAATCCCTAACCCTAAAACCTAAACCCTAAAACCTAAACCCTAAGCCCTAAGCCCTAAACCCAAAACCCTAACATTAATCCTTAAACCCTAAACCCTAAACCTTAAACCCTAAACCCTAAACCCAAATCCCTAAACGCAAAACCCTAAACCCTAAACCCTAAAACCTAAACCCTAAACCCTATCCCCTAAGCCCCAAGCCCCAAACCCTAAAACCTTAACACTAAACCCTAAACACAAAACCCTAAACCCTAATCCCTAACCCTAAAACGTAAACCCTAATACCTAAACCTTAAACCCTAAAACCTAAACCTTAAACCGAAAACCATAAACAGTGAACCCTAAACCCTAAAACCGAAACCCTACACCATAAACCCTAAACCCTAAACACTAAACCCTAAACCCCAAACTTTAAAGCCTAAGTTCTAAACCCCAAACCCCAAAACCTAAACGCTAAACCCTAAACCTTAAACCCTAAACCCTAAACCTAAACCCAAAGCCTAATCCTTAAAACCTAATACCCCAAACTTTAAACGGAAAACCTTAAAACCCTAAACACCCGAAACCGCTAAACACTAAACCCTAAACCCAAACAGTAAACGCTTAACAAACCCTAAAACCTTAAACCCCAAAACCTAAACGGCTAAACCCGAAACCGTAAAAACCCTAAAACCCTCAGCCTCACACTAAATTCTTAGCACTAAACCCTAAAGCCCTAAACCCTAAACCCTAAATCCCTAATCTCTTAACCCAAATACCAAAACGTTAAAACCTAAACCCTAAATCGTAAACCCTAAAGCTAAACCTAAAACGATCCCCTAACACCACCCTAAAAACATCTCGGACTCGCCTCCCACGGGAGCCGCCTCCCCCCCACCCACTCCCCCCACACCCCTACACCCCACCCTCCACTCGCTCGGGAAGTCCACCCTAACTCCCCACCCTCCCCCCCTCTGGGGGCCCCTCCTGCCCTTACGACCAGGACCCTCTCAGGGAACTCACCAAGCCCCCTCGTACCCTCCTCCCCCCACCTTCGCGGACGGGAAGTCCCAATCGCCCCCTCCACCCCCCGCGCGCTCAACCGGACAACTTACCCTCCCCCCTAAACCCTACCTATACAACGCTAAACTAAACATATCAAACCTAGCTACCCCCTCCCCTCCTATCCTACCACCCTACCAAAACTAAACGCTACACCCTACCCCCAGCCTGCACACCCCTAACCCTCCCCCCCTCGCACTCCCTCAATCCCCCTCCCTCACCCCCCCCCTTCCCCGCACGGAACACACGCAGCCTCTCGAACCCTCGGACCCCTCCCTCACCCGAGAACCTCCCCCCCTCCCTCCGCCCCCCTCCCCACCCCTCAGTCCTCCCTCCTACCTCCCTAAACCCTAAACCCTAAAGCCTAATCTCTAACCCAAATACCAAAACTTTAAAACCTAAACCCTAAATCGTAAACCCTAAACCCTGAACCCCAAACCGTAAACCATAAACCCTAAACCCTAAACCCTAAACGTTAACCGTAAATCCTAAACCCTAACCGTAAATCCTAAACCCTAAACTCTAAGCCTAAACACTAAACCCTAAACCCTAACCCTAAATCCTAAACCCTAAACCCTAGGCCTAAACCCTAAACCCTAAATGCTAAACCCTAAACACTAAACCTCAAATCTTAAACCCTAAACCCTAAACACTAAACCCTAAGCCCAAAACCCTAAACCCTAAACCCTAAACCTTAACACTAAACACTAAACCCAAAACCCTGAACCCTAAACCCTAAACCCTAAACACTAAACCCGAACCCCAAACCCTAAGCCCTAAACCCTAAACCCTAAGCCCTAAACCCTAAACACTAAACACTAAACCCTAACCTTAAAGCCTAAACCATAAATTCCAAACCCTTAACTCTAACCCAAAACCTTAAACCCTAAACCCTAAACCCTATACACTAAACCCTAAACCCTAAACCCTATATCCTAAAGCCTAAACCCTAAACCCTAAACCCAAAACCCCAAACCCTAAACCGTAGGCCTACACACTAAACACTAAACACTAAACCTTAAACCCTAATCCCTAACCTTAAACCCTAAACCCTAAACCCTAAACCCTAAACCCTAAACCCAAAATCCTAAACCCCTAAACCCTAAACCCTAAACCCTAAACCCCAATCCCTAAACCCCAAACCCTAAAACCTAGAACCCTAAACCCTAAAACCTAAACCCTAAACCCTAAACCCCAAACCCTAAACCCTAAACCCTAACCCTAAACCCTAAATCGAAAACCCTAAAACATAACCCTAAACCCTAAACACTAATCCCTAACCCTAAAACCTAAACCCTAATACCTAAACCGTAAACCCTAAACCCTAAACCCTAAACCCTAAACCCTAACACTAATCCCTGAACCGTAAACCCTAAACCCTAAACCCAAAACCCAAAACCCTAAGCTGTAAACCCTAAACCCTAAACCCTAAACCCTCCCAAACCCAAAACCCTCAACACTAAACACTAAACCCAAACCCCAAAACCCGAAACCCTAAACCCTAAACCCTAACCCTAAAACCTAAACCCTAAAACCTAAACCTTAAACCCTAAACCCTAAACCCTAAACCCTAAAACCTAAACCCTAAACCCTAAACCCTAAACCCTAACCCTAAACCCTAAACCATGAACACTAAACCCTAAACCTTAAATTGTAAACCGTAAACCCTAAACCATAAATTGTAAACTGTAAACACTAAACCCTAAACCCTAAACCTTAAACCGTAAACCCTAAAACCTAAAACCCTAAACCATAAAACCTAAACCCTAAACCGTAAAACCCTAAACCCTAAACCCTAAACCTTAAACCCTAAACCCTAAACCCTAACCCTAAACCCTAAACCGTAAACCCTAATCCCTGACCCTAAAACATAACCCTAAACCCTAAACCCTAATCCGTAACCCTAAAACCTAAACCCCAAACCCTAAACCCTAAACCCTAAACCCTAAACCCTAAACCCTCCCAAGCCCTAAACCCTTAACACTAAACCCTAAACCCAAAACACTAAACCCAAAACCCAAAACCCTAATCCCTAATCCTAAAATCTAAACCCTAAAACCTAAACCTCAAACCCTAAACCCTACACCCAAAACCCTAACACTAATCCCTAAATCTTAAACCCTAAACCCTGAACCCTAATCGCAAAACCATAAACCCTAAACCCTAAACCCTAAGCCCAACACCGCAAACCATCCCAAACCCTAAACCCTTAACTCTAAACCTTAAACACTAAACCCCAAACATTAAACCCTAAACCCTAAACAGCAAAACCTAAACGCTAAACCCTAAACCCTAAACCTTAAACCCTAAACACAAAACCCTTAACACTAAATCCTAAACCCTAAACCCTAAACCCTAAAACCTATACACAAAACCCTAACCCTAAAACCTAAACCTTAAACCCTAAACCCTAAACCATCCGAAACCCAAAACCCTTAACACTAAACCCTAAACACTAAACTCTAAAACCCTAAACCTAAACCCTAAACCCTAAACCCTAAACCCTAAACCCTAAACCCTAAACCCTAAACCCTAAACCCTAAACCCTAAACCCTAAACCCTAAACCATACCAAATCCTAAACCCTTAACACCAAACCCTAAACCCAAAACACAAAACCCTAAACCCTATACCCAAATCCCAAACCCTAAAACCTAAACCTTAAACCCTAAACCCTAAACCCTAAACCCTAAACCATAAACCCTAAATCGTAAACCCTAAACCCGAAAACCTAAGCCCCAAACCTAAACCCTAAACCCTAAACCCTAAACCATAAACACTAAACTCTAAACCCTAAACCCTAAACCCTATACCCAAATCCCTAACCCTAAAACCTAAACCTTAAACCCTAAACCCTAAACCATCCCAAACCCTAAACCCTTAACACTAAAGCCTAAACCCTAAACCCTAAACCCTAAATCCTAAAAACTAAACTCTAAACCCTAAACCCTAAAACCTAAACCCTAAAACGTAAACCTTAAACCATAAAACCCTAAACCCAAAACCCTAAACCCTAACACTGATCCCTAAACCGTAAATCGTAAACCCCATACCGTAAGCGCAAAACCCTAAACCCTAAACCCTCCCAAACCCTAAACCCTTAACACTAAACCCTAAACCCTAAACCCTAAAACCTAAACCCCAAAACCTAAACCTTAAAGCCTAAACCCTAAACCCTAAACCATAAACCGTTAACCATAAACCCTAAACCCCAAAACCCAAATCCTAAACCCTAAACACTAAATTCTAAACCCTAAACCCTAAACACAAAACTCTAAACCCTAAACCCTAAACCCTAAACCATAAACCGTAAACCCTAAACCCTAAACCCCAAAACCCAAATCCTAAACCCTAAACCCTAAACCCTAAACACTAAACCCTAAACCCTAAACCCTAAACCCTAAACCCCAAAACCTAAACCCCAAAACCTAAACCCTAAACCCTAAACCCTAAACCATCCCAAACCCTAAACCCAAAACCCAAAACCCAAAACCCTATACCCAAATCCCTAACCCTAAAACCTAAACCTTAAACCCTAAACCCTAAACCCTAAACCATAAACCGTAAACCGTAAACCCCAAAACCTAAAGCCTAAAGCCTAAACCCTAAACACTAAACTCTAAACCCTAAACCCTAAACCCTAAACCCCAACCCTAAACCCTAATCCCTAAACCCTAAACCCTAAACCGTAAATCCTAAACCCTAAACCCTAAACCCTAAGCACTAAGCCCCAAACCCTAAACCCTTAACACTAAACCCTAAACCCTAAAACCAAAACCCTAAACCCTAATCCCTAACCCTAATACCTAAACTCTAAAACCTAAACCCTAAACCCTAAACCATAAACCGTAAACCGTAAACCATAAACCGTAAACCATAAACCCTAAACCCCAAACCATAAACACTAAACCCTAAACCCTAAACGCTAAACACTAAACCCAAAACCGAAAGCCCTAAACCCTTAACACTAAACCCAAAACCCAAAACCCTAATCCCTAACCCTAATACGTAAACTCTAAAACCTAAACCCTAAACCCTAAATGATAAACCCTAAACCCTAAAGCGCAAAACCTAAACCCTAAACCCAAAACCCCAGACCCTAAACCCTAAATCCTAAGCCCTAAACCCAAAACACGAAACCCTAACCCCTAAACCCAAAACCATAAACCGTAAATCGTAAATCGTAAACCCCCAAACTTAAACCCTAGACCCTAAACCCCAAACCCTAAACCCTAAACCCTAAAAACCAAAACCAAAACCCTAAACCCTAAATCCTAACCCCTAAACCATCTCAAACCCTAAACCCTTAACACTAAACCCGAAACCCTAAAGCCAAAACACTAAACTCTAAACCCTAAACCCTAAACCCTAAACTCTAAAACCTAAACCCCAAACCCTAAACCCTAAACCATCAACCGTAAACCATAAACCCTAAACCCCAAAACCTAAACCGTAAACCGTAAGCCCCAAACACAAAACCCTAAACCCTAAGCCCTAAACCCTAAACCCCAAAACGGAAATCCTAAACCCTAAACCCTAAACCCTAAACCATAAACCGTAAACCCTAAACCCTAAACCCCAAAACCTACACCCTAGACCCTAAACCCCAAACCCTAAACCCTAAACCCTAAACCCTAAACACCAAAACCTAAACACTAAACCCTAAACCCTAAACCATCCCAAACCCTAAACCCTTAACACTAAACCCTAAACCCTAAACCCTAAACCCTAAACACTAAACTCTAAACCCTAAACCCCAAACCCTAAACCCTAAACCTTAAACCCTAAACCCTAAACCCTAAACACTAAACCCTAAGACCTAAACCCTAAACTCCAAAACCTAAACCCTAAACCCTAAACCCTAAACCCTAAACCCTAAACCCTAAACCATAAATCGTAAACCGTAAACCGTAAACCGTAAACCCCATAACCTAAACCCTAAACCCTAAACCCTAAACCCTAAACCCTAATCCATAAACCGTAAACCCAAACTCCTAAACACTAAACCCTGAACCCCAAATGCTAATCCCTAAACCCTAAACCCTAAACCCCAAACCCTAAAACCTAAACCCCGAACCCCAACCCTAAACCTTAAAACCTAATTCCTAACCCTAAAACCTAAACCCTAAAACCTAAACCCTAAGCCCTAAGCCCTAAACCCAAAACCATAACATTAATCCTTAAACCCTAAACCCTAAATCTTAAACCCTAAACCCTAAACCCTAAGCCCTAAATGCAAAACTCTAAACCCAAAACCCTAAAACCTAAACCCTAAACCCTATCCCCTAAGCCCCAAGCCCCAAACCCTAAAACCCTAACACTAAACCCTAAACACAAAACCCTAAACCCTAATCCCTAACCCTAAAACGTAAACCCTAATACCTAAACCCTAAACCCTAAAACCTAAACCTTAAACCGAAAACCGTAAACCGTGAACCCTAAACCCCAAAACCGAAACCCTAAACCATAAACCCTAAACCCTAAACACTAAACCCTAAACCCCAAACTTTAAAGCCTAAGTTCTAAACCCCAAACCCCAAAACCTAAACGCTAAACCCTAAACCTTAAACCCTAAACCCTAAACCCTAAACCCAAAAGCCTAATCCTTAACCTAATACCTAAACTTTAAAACCGAAACCTTAAACCCTAAACCCTAAACCCTAAACACTAAACCCTAAACCCAAACAGTAAACCCTAAACCCTAAACCCTAAACCCCAAAACCTAAACGCTAAACCCTAAACCCTAAACCCTAAACCCTAAGCCTCAAACCCTAAACCCTTAACACTAAACCCTAAACCCTAAACCCTAAAGCCTAATCTCTAACCCAAATACCAAAACTTTAAAACCTAAACCCTAAATCGTAAACCCTAAACCCTAAACCCCAAACCGCAAACCATAAACCCTAAACCCTAAATACTAAACCCTAAAACCTAAACCCAAACCTTAATCCCTAAACCCTAAACCCTAAACCCTAAACCCTAAGCCCTAAACCCTAACCGTAAATCCTAAACCCTAAACTCTAAGCCTAAACACTAAACCCTAACCCTAACCCTAAATCCTAAACCCTAAACCCTAGGCCTAAACCCTAAACCCTAAATGCTAAACCCTAAACACTAAACCTCAAACCTTAAACCCTAAACCCTAAACCCTAAGCCCAAAACCCTAAACCCTAAACCCTAAACCTTAACACTAAACACTAAACGCAAAACCCTGAACCCCAAACCCTAAACCCTAAACACTAAACACTAAACCCGAACCCCAAACCCTAAGCCCTAAACCCTAAACCCTAAGCCCTAAACCCTAAACACTAAACACTAAACCCTAACCTTAAAGCCTAAACCATAAATTCCAAACCCTAAACCCTTAACTCTAACCCAAAACCTTAAACCCTAAACCCCAAACCCTAAACCCTAAACCCTATATCCTAAAGCCTAAACCCTAAACACAAAACCCTAAACCCTAAACCCAAAACCCCAAACCCTAAACCGTAGGCCTACACACTAAACACTAAACACTAAACCCTAAACCCTAATCCCTAACCTTAAACCCTAAACCCTAAACCCTAAACCCCAAACCCAAAATCCTAAACCCCTAAACCCTAAACCCTAAACCCTAAACCCTAAACCCCAATCCCTAAACCCCAAACCCTAAAACCTAGAACCCAAAACCCTAAAACCTAAACCCTAAACCCTAAACCCCAAACCCTAAACCCTAAACCCTAACCCTAAACCCTAAATCGAAAACCCTAAAACATAACCCTAAACCCTAACACTAATCCCTAACCCTAAAACCTAAACCCTAATACCTAAACCGTAAACCCTAAACCCTAAACCCTAAACCCTAAACCCTAACACTAATCCCTGAACCGTAAACCCTAAACCCAAAACCCTAAGCTGTAAACCCTAAACCCTAAACCCTCCCAAACCCAAAACCCTCAACACTAAACACTAAACCCAAACCCCAAAACCCGAAACCCTAAACCCTAAACCCTAACCCTAAAACCTAAACCCAAAAACCTTAACATTAAACCCTAAACCCTAAACCCTAAACCCTAAAACCTAGACCCTAAACCCTAAACCCTAAACCCTAACCCTAAACCCTAAACCATGAACACTAAACCCTAAACCTTAAACCGTAAACCCTAAACCCTAAGCCATAAATTGTAAACTGTAAACACTAAACCCTAAACCCTAAACCTTAAACCGTAAACCCTAAAACCTAAAACCCTAAACCCTAAAACCTAAACCCTAAACCGTAAAACCCTAAACCCTAAACCCTAAACCCTAAACCGTAAACCCTAAACCCTAACCCTAAACCCTAAACCGTAAACCCTAATCCCTGACCCTAAAACATAACCCTAAACCCTAAACCCTAATCCCTAACCCTAAAACCAAAACCCCTAAACCCTAAACCCTAAACCCTCCAAAGCCCTAAACCCTTAACACTAAACCCTAAACCCAAAACACTAAACCCAAAGCCTAAAACCCTAATCCCTAATCCTTAAATCTAAACCCTAAAACCTAAACGTCAAACCTTAAACCCTACACCCAAAACCCTAACACTAATCCCTAAATCTTAAACCCTAAACCCTGAACCCTAATCGCAAAACCATAAACCCTAAACCCTAAACCCTAAGCCCAACACCGCAAACCATCCCAAACCCTAAACCCTTAACTCTAAACCTTAAACACTAAACCCCAAACATTAAACCCTAAACCCTAAACAACAAATCCTAAACCCTAAACCCTAAACCCTAAACCTTAAACCCTAAACACAAAACCCTTAACACTAAATCCTAAACCCTAAACCCTAAACCCTAAAACCTATACCCAAAACCCAAACCCTAAAACCTAAACCTTAAACCCTAAACCCTAAACCATCCGAAACCCAAAACCCTTAACACTAAACCCTAAACACTAAACTCTAAACCCTAAACCCTAAACCCTAAAGCCTAAACCTTAAACCCTAAACCCTTAACTCTAAACCCTAAACCCAAAACCTAAACCCTAAACCCGAAACCCTAAACCCTAAACCATACCAAATCCTAAACCCTTAACACCAAACCCTAAACCCAAAACCCAAAACCCTAAACCATAAACCCAAATCCGAAACCTTAAAACCTAACCCTTAAACCCTAAACCCTAAACCCTAAACCCTACACCATAAACCCTAAATCGTAACCTAAACCTGAAAACCTAAGCCCCAAACCTAAACCCTAAAGGCTAAACCCTAAACCATAAACACAAAACTCTAAACCCTAAACCCTAAACCCTATACCCAAATCCCTAACCCTAAAACCTAAACCTTAAACCCTAAGCCCTAAACCATCCCAAACCCTAAACCCTTAACACTAAACCCTAAACCCTAAACCCTAAACCCTAAATCCTAAAAACTAAACTCTAAACCCTAAACCCTAAAACCTAAACCCTAAAACCTAAACCTTAAAC
>NW_026651902.1:0-15000 GCF_029873635.1 Malania oleifera | reverse complement strand
CCTAAACCGTAAGCCCTAAACCCTAAACACTAAACACTAAACCGTAAACCTAAACCCTAAGCCCTAATCCCTAAACTTTAAATCCTAATCCCAAACCCTAAATCCTAAACCCTAAACCCTAAACCCTAAAACTCAAACACTAAAACCTAAACCCTAAATTCCAAACCCTAAACCCTAAACCCTAAACCCTAAACCCTAAACCCTAAACCCTAAACACTATACACTAAACCCCAAACCCTATACACTAAACCCTAAACCCAAAACCCTATATCCTAAACCCTAAACCCTAAACCCCAAACCCTAAACCCTAAACCCTAGGCCTAAACGCTAAACCCTAAATCCTAAACCCCTAAACCCAAAACCCAAAACCCAAAACCTAAACCCTAAACCCTAACTCCAAAACCCTAAACCCTAAACCATAAACCCTAAGCCCCAAACCCTAAACCCTAAAAACTAAACCCTGAACCCTAAACCCTAATCCCTAACCCTAAACCGAAAATCGTAAACCCTAAACCCTAACCCCAAACCCTAAACCCTAATCACTAAACCCTAAACCCTAAACACTAAACACTATACCCTAAACCCTAAGCCCTAAACCCTAAACCCTAAACCCTAAACATTAAACCCTAAAACCTAAACCCTATACCCTAAGCCTTAACCCTAAACCCTAAACCCTATACCCTAAGCCCAAACCCTAAACCCAAAACTTTAAACCCAAGGCCAAAACCAAAAACCTAAACCCTATACACTAAACCCTAAACCCTATATCCTCAACCCTAAACCCTACACACAAAACGTTAAACCCCAAACCCCAAAACCTAAACCTTAAACCCTAGGCCTAAACCCAAAACAAAAACCCTAAACCCAAACTCCAAAACCCTAAACCCTAAACCCAAAACCCAAAACCATAAACCCTAAACCCCAAACCCTAAACCCTAAAAACTAAACCCTGAACCCTAAACCCTAATCCCTAACCCTAAACCGAAAATCGTAAACCCTAAACCCTAAACCCTAACCCCAAACCCTAAACCCTAATAACTAAACCCTAAACCCTAAACACTAAACCCCATACCCTAAACCCTAAGCCCTAAACCCTAAATCCTAAACCGTAAAACCTAAACCATATACCCTAAGCCCTAACCCTAAACACCAAACATTATACCCTAAGCCCTAACCCTAAACCGTAAACCCTAAACTCTAAACCCTAAACCCAAAATCCTAAACCCCAAAACCCTAAACCCTAAAACCCTAAACCCTAAACCCTAAATTCTAAACCCTAAACCCTAAACCGTAGCCTCTAAACCCTAAACCCTAAACCCTAACCCTAAACCTAAACCCTAAACCCTAACTCCAAAACCCCAAACCCTAAACCCTAAACCCTAAACCATAAACCCTAAGCCCCGAACCCTAATCCTTAAACACTAAACCTTAAACCCTAAACCCTAAACCCTAAACCTTATTCCCTGACTCTAACGCTAAGCCCTGAACCCTAAACCCTAAACCCAAACTCCTAAACCCTAAACCCCAAATCCTAATCCCTAAACCCTAAACCCTAACACGTAGAACCCTAAACCCTAAAACCAAAACCCTAATCCCTAAAACCCTAAACCCTAAACCCTAAACCCCAAACCCTAAAACCTAAACCCTAAACCCCAACCCTAAACCTTAAAACCTAATCCCTAACCCTAAAACCTAAACCCTAAAACCTAAACCCTAAGCCCTAAGCCCTAAACCCAAAACCCTAACATTAATCCTTAAACCCTAAACCCTAAACCCTAAGCCCGAAATGCAAAACTCTAAACCCTAAACCCTAAACCCTAAACCCTATCCCCTAAGCCACAAGCCCCAAACCCTAAAACCTTAACACTAAACCCTAAACCCTAAACCCTAATCCCTAACCCTAAAACGTAAACCCTAATACCTAAACCCTAAACCCTAAAAACTAAACCTTAAACCGAAAACCATAAACCGTGAACCCTAAACCCCAAAATTGAAACCCCAAATCCTAAACCATAAACCCTAAACCCTAAACACTAAACCCTAAACCCCAAACTTTAAAGCCTAAGTTCTAAACCCCAAACGCCAAAACCTAAACGCTAAACCCTAAACCCTAAACCCTAAACCCTAAACCCAAAAGCCTAATCCTTAACCTAATACCTAAACTTTAAAACCGAAACCTTAAACCCTAAACCCTAAACACTAAACCCTAAACCCAAACAGTAAACCCTAAACCCTAAACCCCAAACCCCAAAACCTAAACCCTAAACCCTAAACCCTAAACCCTAAACCCTAAACCCTAAACCCTAAACCCTAAACCCTAAACCCAAAACCCTAAAGCCTAATCCCTAACCCTAATACCTAAACTTTAAAACCTAAACCCTAAACCCTAAACCCTAAACCCTAAACCCTAAACCATAAACCATAAACCCTAAACACTAAACCCTAAAACCTAAACCCAAACCCTAATCCCTAAACCCTAAACCCAAAACGTTAACCGTAAACCCTAAACCCTAAACCCTAAGCCCTAACCCTAAATCCTAAACCCTAAACCCTAAGCCTAAACCCTAAACCCTAACCCTAACCCTAAATCCTAAACCCTAAACCCTAAGCCTAAACCCTAAACCCTAAACCCTAAACACTAAAACCTAAACCCTAAACACTAAACCTCAAACCTTAAACCCTAAACCCTAAACCCTAAACCCTAAGCCCTAAACCCTAAACCCTAAACCCTAAACCTTAACACTAAACACTAAACCCAAAACCCTGAACCCTAAACCCTAAACCCTAAACACTAAACCCGAACCCCAAACCCTAAGCCCTAAACCCTAAACCCTAAGCCCTAAACCCTAAACACTAAACACTAAACCCTAACCTTAAACCCTAAACCATAAATTCCAAACCCTAAACCCTTAACTCTAACCCAAAACCTTAAACCCTAAACCCTAAACCCTAAACCCTATATCCTAAAGCCTAAACCCTAAACACAAAACCCTAAACCCCAAACCCTAAACCGTAGGCCTACACACTAAACACTAAACACTAAACCCTAAACCCTAATCCCTAACCTTAAACCCTAAACCCTAAACCCAAAACCCAAAATCCTAAACCCCTAAACCCTAAACCCTAAACCCTAAACCCTAAACCCCAAACCCTAAACCCCAAACCCTAAAACCTAGAACCCTAAACCCTAAAACCTAAACCCTAAACCCTAAACCCCAAACCCTAAACGCTTAACCCTAACCCTAAACCCTAAGTCGAAAACCCTAAAACATAACCCTAAACCCTAAACACTAATGCCAAACCCTAATACCTAAACCATAAACCCAAAGCCCTAAACCCTAAACCCTAAACCCTAAACCCTCCCAAACCCAAAACCTTCAACACTAAACAATAAACCCAAACCCCAAAACCCGAAACCCTAAACCCTAAACCCTAACCCTAAAACCTAAACCCAAAACCTAAACCTTAAACCCTAAACCCTAAACTTTAAACCTTAAACACTAAACCCTAAACCCAAAACCTTAAAACTTAGACCCTAAACCCTAAACCCTAAACCCTAAACCCTAAACCCTAAACCCTAAACCCTAAACCTTAAACCGTAAACCCTAAAACCTAAAACCCTAAACCCTAAAACCTAAACCCTAAATCGTAAAACCCTAAACCCTAAACCCTAAACCCCAAACCCTAAAACGTAAATCGTAAACCGTAAACCGTAAACCCTAAACCCTAACCCTAAACCCTAAACCGTAAACCCTAATCCCTGACCCTAAAACATAACCCTAAACCCTAATCCCTAACCCTAAAACCTAAACCCTAAACCCTAAACCCTAAGCCCTAAACCCTAAACCCTAAACCCTCCCAAGCCCTAAACCCTTAACACTAAACCCTAAACCCAAAACACTAAACCCTAAACCCAAAACCCTAATCCCTAATCCTAAAACCTAAACCCTAAAACCTAAACCTCAAACCCTAAACACTAAACCCAAAACCCTAACACTAATCCCTAAACCGTAAACCCTGAACCCTAAGCGCAAAACCATAAACCCTAAACCGTCCTAAACCCTAAACCCAACACCGCAAACCATCCCAAACCCTAAACCCTTAACTCTAAACCTTAAACCCTAAACCCCAAACCTTAAACCCTAAACCCTAAACAACAAAACCTAAACCCTAAACCATAAACCCTAAACCTTAAACCCTAAACCCTAAACCCTTAACATTAAATCCTAAACCCTAAACCCTAAACCCTAAACCCTAAACCCTAAACCCTATACCCAAAACCCTAACCCTAAAACCTAAACCTTAAACCCTAAACCCTAAACCATCCCAAACCCAAAACCCTTAACACTAAACCCTAAACCCTAAACCCTAAACCCTAAACCCTAAACCCTAAACCCTAAACCCTAAACCCTAAACCCTAAACCCAAAACCCTATACCCAAATCCCTAACCCTAAAACCTAAACCTTAAACCCTAAACCCTAAAGTCTAAACCATAAACCGTAAACCGTAAACCCCAAAACCTCAACCCTCAACCCTAACCCTAAACCCAAAACCCTAAACCCAAAACCCAAAATCCTAAACCCCTAAACCCTAAACCCTAAACCCTAAACCCTAAACCCCAATCCCTAAACCCCAAACCCTAAACCCTAAACCCTAAACCCTAAACCCTAAACCCTAAACCCTAAACCCTAAACCCTAAACCCTAAACCCTAACCCTAAACCCTAAATCGAAAACCCTAAAACATAACCCTAAACCCTAAACACTAATCCCTAACCCTAAAACCTAAACCCTAATACCTAAACCATAAACCCTAAACCCTAAACCCTAAACCCTAAACCCTAAACCCTAAACCCAAAACCCTAAGCTGTAAACCCTAAACCCTAAACCCTAAACCCTCCCAAACCCAAAACCCTCAACACTAAACACTAAACCCAAACCCCAAAACCCGAAACCCTAAACCCTAATCCCTAACCCTAAAACCTAAACCTTAAACCCTAAACCCTAAACCCTAAACACTAAACACTAAACCCTAAACCCTAAACCTTAAAACTTAAACCCTAAACCCTAACCCTAAACCCTAAACCATGAACACTAAACCCTAAACCTTAAACCGTAAACCCTAAACCCTAAACCATAAATTGTAAACTGTAAACACTAAACCCTAAACCCTAAACCTTAAACCGTAAACCCTATAACCTAAAACCCTAAACCCTAAAACCTAAACCCTAAACCGTAAAACCCTAAACCCTAAACCCTAAACCTCAAACCCTAAAACGTAAATCGTAAACCGTAAACCGTAAACCCTAAACCCTAACCCTAAACCCTAAACCCTAAACCCTAATCCCTGACCCTAAAACATAACCCTAAACCCTAAACCCTAATCCGTAACCCTAAAACCTAAACCCCTAAACCCTAAACCCTAAGCCCTAAACGCTAAACCCTAAACCCTCCCAAGCCCTAAACCCTTAACACTAAACCCTAAACCCAAAACACTAAACCCTAAACCCAAAACCCTAATCCCTAATCCTAAAACCTAAACCCTAAAACCTAAACCTTAAACCCTAAACCCTAAACCCAAAACCCTAACACTGATCCCTAAACCGTAAACCCTAAACCCTGAACCCTAAGCGCAAAACCATAAACCCTAAACCCTCCAAAACCCTAAACCCAAAACCGTAAACCATCCCAAACCCTAAACCCTTAACTCTAAACCTTAAACCCTAAACCCCAAACCTTAAACCCTAAACCCTAAACCACAAAACCTAAACCCTAAACCCTAAACCCTAAACCTTAAACCCTAAACCCTAAACCCTTAACACTAAATCCTAAACCCTAAACCCTAAACCCTAAACCCTAAACCCTAAACCCTAAACCCTAAACCCAAAACCCTAACCCTAAAACCTAAACCTTAAACCCTAAACCCTAAACCATCCCAAACCCTAAACCCTTAACACTAAACCCTAAACCCAAAACCCTAAACCCTAAACCCTAAACCCTAAACCCTAAACCCTAAACCCTAAACCCTAAACCCAAAACCCTAAACCCAAAACCCTATACCCAAATCCCTAACCCTAAAACCTAAACCTTAAACCCTAAACCCTAAACCCTAAACCATAAACCGTAAACCGTAAACCCCAAAACCTAAACCCTAAACCCTAAACCCTAAACCCTAAACACTAAACAACAAACCCTAAACCCTAAACCCTAAACCCCAAACCCTAAACCCTAATCCCTAAACCCTAAACCCTAAACCGTAAATCCTAAACCCTAAACATTAAACCCTAAGCACTAAGCCCAAAACCCTAACCCCCTAACACTAAACCCTAAACCCTAAAACCAAAACCCTAAACCCTAATCCCTAACCCTAATACCTAAACTCTAAAACCTAAACCCTAAACCCTAAACCATAAACCGTAAACCGTAAACCCTAAACCCTAAACCCCAAACCATAAACCCTAAACCCTAAACCCTAAACCCAAAACGCTAAACACTAAACCCTAAACCGAAAGCCCAAAACCGTTAACACGAAACCCAAAACCCAAAACCCTAAACCCTAAACCCTAAGCGATAAACCCTAAACCCTAAAGCGCAAAACCTAAACCCTAAACCCAAAACCCCAAACCCTAAACCCTAAACCCTAAGCCCTACACACAAAACCCCAAACCCTAACCCTAAAGCCTAAACCATAAACCGTAAACCCCAAAACCTAAACCCTAGACCCTAAACCCCAAACCCTAAACCCTAAACCCTAAAAACCAAAACCTAAACCCTAAACCCTAAACCCTAAATCCTAACCCCTAAACCTTCTCAAACCCTAAACCTTTAACACTAAACCCGAAACCCTAAACCCAAAACACTAAACTCTAAACCCTAAACCCTAAACCCGAAACTCTAAAACCTAAACCCCAAACCCTAAACCATAAACCATCAACCGTAAACCATAAACCCTAAACCCCAAAACCTAAACCGTCAACCGTAAGCCCCAAACACAAAATCCTAAACCCTAAGCCCTAAACCCTAAACCCCAAAACGGAAATCCTAAACCCTAAACCCTAAACCCTAAACAATAAACCGTAAACCCTAAACCCTAAACCCCAAAACCTACACCATAGAACCTAAACACCAAACCCTAAACCCTAAACACCAAAACCTAACACTAAACCCAAAACCCTAAACCATCCCAAATCCGAAACCCTTAACACTAAACCCTAAACGCTAAACTCTAAACCCTAAACCCCAAACCCTAAACCCTAAACCTAAAACCCTAAACACTAAAACCTAAGACCTAAACCCTAAACCCCAAAACCTAAACCCTAAACCCTAAACCCTAAACCCTAAACCCTAAACCCTAAACCCCAAAACCTAAACCCTAAACCCTAAACCATAAACCGTAAACCGTAAACCCAAAACCCCAAAACCTAAACCCTAAAACCTAAACCCCAAACCCTAAACCCTAAACCCTAAACCCCAAAACCTAAACCCTAAACCCTAAACCATCCCAAACCCCAAACCCTAAACCACAAAACCTAAACCCTAAACCCTAAACCCTAAACCCTAAACTATCCCAAGCCCTAAACCCTTAACACTAAACCCTAAACCCAAAACCCAAAACCCTAAAACCTATACCCAAATCCCTAACCCTAAAACCTAAACCTTAAACCCTAAACCCTAAACCATCCCAAACCCTAAACCCTTAACACTAAACCCTAAACCCTAAACCCTAAACCCTAAACCCTAAACACTAAACTCTAAACCCTAAACCCTAAACCCTAAACCCTAAACCCTAAACCCCTAAACCCTAAACCCCAAAACCTAAACCCTAAACCCTAAACGCTAAACCCTAAACCATACCAAATCCTAAACCCTTAACACCAAACCCTAATCCCAAAACCCAAAACCCAAAACCCTATACCCAAATCCCTAACCCTAAAACCTAAACCCTAAACCCCAAAACCAAAAAACTAAAACCTAAAACCTAAAAACTAAACCGTAAACCCTAAACACTAAACACTAAACCCTAAACCCTAAACCATAAACACTAAACTCTAAACCCTAAACCCTAAACCCTAAACCCTAAACCCCAAACCCTAAGCCCTAAACCCTAAAACCCAAACCCTAAACCCTAAACCTTAATCCGTAAACCCTAAACCCTAAACCCTAAACCATAAAACCTAAACCCCAAACCCTAAACCCAAAACCCTAAGCCCTAAACCCTGAACACTAAACCCTAAACCCTCAACCCAAAACCCAAAACCCTAATCCCTAACCCTAATACATACACTCTAAAACCTAAACCCTAAACCCTAAACTCCAAACCATAAATCGTAAACCCTAAACCCTAATCCCAAAACCCAAAACCCAAAACCCTAAAACCCAAATCCCTAACCCTAAAAACTAAACCTTAAACCCTAAACCCTAAACCCCAAACCCAAAACCAAAACCCGTAAACCGTAAACCCCAAAACCTAAACCCTAAACCCTAAACCCTAAACCCTAAACCCTAAACCCTAAACACCAAAACCTAAACCCTAAACCCTAAACCCTAAACCCTAAACCCTAAACCATCCCAAACCCTAAACCCTTAACACTAAACCCTAAACCCTAAACCCTAAACCCAAAACACTAAACTCTAAAGCCTAAAGCCTAAACCCTAAACTCTAAACCCTAAACCCTAAACCCTAAACCATAAACTGTAAACCATAAACCGTAAACCCCAAACCCTAAACCCCAAACACAAAATCCTAAACCCTAAGCCCAAAACCCTAAACCCCAAAACCCAAACCTAAACCCTAAACCCTAAACCCTAAACCATAACCGTAAACCCTAAACCATAAACCCTAAAACCTACACCCTAGACCCTAAACCCCAAACTCTAAACCCTAAACCCTAAACACCATAAACTAAACCCTAAACCCGAAACCCTAAACCATCCAAAATACGAAACCCTTGACACTAAACCCTAAACCCTAAACACCAAACTCTAAACCCTAAACCCCAAACCCTAAACCCTAAGCCTTAAACCCTAAACCCAAAACACTAAACACTAAACCCTAAGACCTAAACCCTAAACCCCAAAACCTAAACCCTAAACCCTAAACCCTAAACCCTAAACCCTAAACCATAAACCGTAAACCCTAAACCCTAAACCCCAAAACCTAAACCCTAAACCATAAACCGTAAATCGTAAACCCTAAACCCCAAAACCTAAACCCTAAACCCTAAACCCTAAACCCCAAAACCTAAACCCTAAACCCTAAACCCTAAACCCTAAACCCTAAACCCTAAACCATCCCAAACCCCAAACCCTTAACTCTAAACCCTAAACCCTAAACCCTAAACCTTAAACCCTAACCACTAAACTCTAAACCCTAAACCCTAAACCCTAAACCCTAAACCCTAAACCCTAAACCCTAAACCACAAAACCAAAACCCTAAACCCTAAACCCTAAACCCTCTTCTATCCCAAGCCCTAAACCCTTAACACTAAACCCTAAACCCAAAACCCAAAACCCTAAAACCTAAAGCCAAATCCCAAACCCTAAAACCTAAACTTTAGGCCCTAAACACAAAACCATCCCAAACCCTAAACCCTTAACACTAAACCCTAAACCCTAAACCCTAAACCCTAAACCCTAAACCCTAAACCCTAAACCCTAAACCCTAAACCCCAAAACCTAAACCCTAAACCCTAAACCCTAAACCCTAAACGCTAAACCCTAAACCATACCATATCCTAAACCCTCAACACCAAACCCTAATCCCAAAACCCAAAACCCTAAACCCTATACCCAAATCCCTAACCCTAAAACCTAAACCTTAAACCCTAAACCCTAAACCATAAACCCTAAACCGTAAACCCTAAACCCCAAAACCTAAACCCTAAATGCTAAACCCTAAACCATAAACACTAAACCCTAAACCCTAAACCCTAAACCCTAAACCCTAAAACCCAAAACCTAAACCCTAAACCCTAATCCCTAAACCCGAAACCCTAAACCCTAAAACCTAAACACTAAACCCTAAACCATAAAACCAAAACCCCAAACCCTAAACCCAAAACCCTAAGCCCTAAACCTTGTACGTAAAACCCTAAACCCTAAACCCAAAACCCAAAACCCTAATCCCTAACCCTAATACATAAACTCTAAAACCTAAACCCTAAACCCTAAACCCTAAACCATAAACCGTAAACCCTAAACCCTAATCCCAAAACCCAAAACCCAAAACCCTAAACCCTAAATCCCTAACCCTAAAACCTAAACCTTAAACCCTAAACCCTAAACCCTAAACCATAAATCGTAAACCGTAAATCCTAAACCCCAAAACCTAAACACTAAACCCTAAACCCCAAACCCCAAACCCTAAACCCAAAACACAAAACCCTAAACCCCAAAAACTAAACCCTAAACCCTAATCCCTAAACCCTAAACCCTAAACCCTAAAACCTAAACCCTAAACCCAAAACCAAAAACCCTAAACCATAAACCCTAAACCCCAAAAACTAAACCCTAAAAGCTAAACCCTAAACCATATACACAAAAGTCTAAACCCCAAACCCTAAACCCTAAACCCTAAACCCTAAACCCTAAAACCCAAAACCTAAACCCTAAACCCTAATCCCTAAACCCTAAACCCAAAACCCTAAAACCTAAACCCTAAACCCCAAACCATAAAACAAATCTTAAACCCTAAACCCAAAACCCTAAGCCCTAAACCCTTAACACTAAACCCTAAACCCTAAACCCAAAGCCCAAAACCCTTATCCCTAACCCTAATACATAAACTCTAAAACCTAAACCCTAAACCCTAAACCCTAAACCCCAAAACCTAAACCCTAAACGCTAAACCCTAAACCATAAACACTAAACTCTAAACCCTAAACCCTAAACCCTAATCCTTAAACCCCAAAACCCTAAACCCTAAAACCAAAACCATAAAACCTAAACCCTAAACCCAAAAACCTATGCCCTAAACCCTGAACACTAAACCCTAAACCCAAATCCCAAAACCCAAAACGCTAATCCCTAACCCCAATACATAAACTCTAAAACCTAAACCCTAAACCCTAAACCATAAACCATAAAAAGTAAACCCTAATCCCAAAACCCAAAACCCAAAACCCAAAACCCCAAATCCCTAACCCTAAAACCTAAACCTTAAACCCACCCTAAACCCTAAACCATAAATCGTAAACCGTAAATCCTAAACCCCAAAACCTAAACCCTAAACCCTAAACCCCAAACACTAAACACTAAACCCTAAACCCTAATCCCTAAACCCTAAACCCTAAACCCCAAAAACAAAACCCTAAACCCTAAACCCTAAACCCTAAACCCTAAACCCTAAACCCTAAACCCTAAACCCTAAACCCTAAACCCTAAACCCTAAACCCTAAACACTAAGCCCCAAACCCTAAACCCTTAACACTAAACCCTAAACCCTAAAACCAAAACCCTAAACCCTAATCCCTAACACTAATACCTAAACCCTAAAACATAAACCCTAAACCCTAAACCCTAAACCCTAAACCCTAAACCCTAAACCCTAAACCCTAAACCCTAAACCCTAAACCCTAAACCCTAAACCCTAAACCCTAAACCCTAAGCCCTAAACCCTTAACACTAAACCCTAAACCCTAACCCTAATACCTAAACTCTAAAACCTAAACCCAAAACCCTAAACCCTAAACCATAAATCGTAAACCGTAAACCCTAAACCCCAAAACCTAAACCCTAAACCCTAAACCCTAAACCCTAAACCCTAAACCCTAAACACTAAACCCTAAACCCTAAACCCTAAACCCTAAACCCCAAACCCTAAACCCTAAACCCTAAACCCTAAACCATAAATCGTAAATCGTAAATCCTAAACCCCAAAACCTAAACCCTAAACCCTAAACCCCAAACCCTAAACCCTAAACCCTAAACCCTAAACCCTAAACCCAAAAACCTAAACCCCAAAACCTAAACCCTAAACCCTAAACCCTAAACCCTAAACCATAAACCGTAAATCGTAAACCCTAAACCCCAAAACCTAAACCCTAAACCCTAAACCCTAAACCCTAAACCATAAACCGTAAATCGTAAACCCTAAACCCCAAAACCTAAACCCTAAACCCTAAACCCTAAACCCTAAACCATAAACCGTAAACCCTAAACCCTAAACCCCAAAACCTAAACCCTCAGCCCTAAACCCTTAACACTAAACCCTAAACCCAAAACCCAAAACCCTAAAACCTATACCCAAATCCCTAACCCTAAAACCTAAACCTTAAACCCTAAACCCTAAACCCTTAAAACTAAACCCTAAACCCTAAACCCTAAACCCTAAACACTAAACTCTAAACCCTAAACCCTAAACCCTAAACCCTAAACCCTAAACCCTAAACCCTAAACCCTAAACCCCTAAACCCTAAACCCCAAAACCTGAAGCCTAAACCCTAAACCCTAAACCATAAACCCTAAACCCTAAACGCTAAACCCTAAACCATACCAAATCCTAAACCCTCAACACCAAACCCTAATCCCTAAACCCTAAACCCTAAACCCAAAACCTAAACCCTAAACCCTAAACCCTTAACACTAAACCCTAAACCCAAAACCCAAAACCCTAAAACCTATACCTAAATCCCTAACCCTAAAACCTAAACCCTAAACCATCCCAAACCCTAAACCCTTAACATTAAACCCTAAACCCTAAACCCAAAACCCTAAACCCTAAACCCTTAACCCTAAACACTAAACTCTAAACCCTAAACCCTAAACCCTAAACCCAAACCCTAAACCCTAAACCCTAAACCCTAAACCCCTAAACCCTAAACCCCAAAACCTGAAGCCTAAACCCTAAACCCTAAACCCTAAACCATAAACCCTAAACCCTAAACACTAAACCCTAAACCATAAAACCTAAACCCTAAACCCTAAACCCAAAACCCTAAGCCCTAAACCCTGAACACTAAACCCTAAACCCTAAACCCAAAACCCTAATCCCTAACCCTAATACATAAACTCTAAAACCTAAACCCTAAACCCTAAACCCTAAACCCTAAACCCCAAATCCCTAACCCTAAAACCTAAACCTTAAACCCTAAACACTAAACCATAAACCATAAATCGCAAACTGTAAATTCTAAACCCTAAAACCTAAACCCTAAACCCTAAACCCTAAACCCTAAACCCTAAACCCTAAACCCTAAACCCTAAACCCTAAACCCTAAACCCCAAAACCCAAACCCTAAATGCTAAACACTAAATCCTAAACCCTAAACCCTAAAACCAAAACCCAAAACCCAAAACCCTAAACCCTAAACCCTAAACCATAAACACTAAAGTCTAAACCCTAAACCCTAAACCCTAAACCCTAAACCCTAAAACCCAAAACCTAAACCCTAAACCCTAAACCCTAAACCCTAAAACCTAAACCCTAAACCCTAAACCATAAAACCTAAACCCTAAACCCTAAACCCAAAACCCTAAGCCCTAAACCCTTAACACTAAACCCTAAACCCTAAACCCAAAGCCCAAAACCCTTATCCCTAACCCTAATACATAAACTCTAAAACCTAAACCCTAAACCCTAAACCCTAAACCCTAAACCCTAAACCCCAAAACCTAAACCCTAAACGCTAAACCCTAAACCATAAACACTAAACTCTAAACCCTAAACCCTAAACCCTAAACACTAAACCCTAAACCCTAATCCCTGAACCCCAAACACCTAAACCCTAAAACCTAAACCCTAAAACCAAAACCATAAAACCTAAACCCTAAACCCTAAACCCTAAACCCAAAAACCTATGCCCTAAACCCTGAAAACTAAACCAGAAACCCTAAACCCAAAACCCAAAACCCTAATCCCTAACCCTAATACATAAACACTAAAACCTAAACCCTAAACCCTAAACCCTAAACCCTAAACCATAAACCGTAAACCGTAAACCCTAATCCCAAAACCCAAAACCCAAAACCCCAAATCCCTAACCCTAAAACCTAAACCTTAAACCCTAAACCCTAAACCCTAAACCATAAACCGTAAACCGTAAATCCTAAACCCCAAAACCTAAACCCTAAACCCTAAACCCCAAACACTAAACACTAAACCCTAAACCCTAAACCCTAAACCCAAAACCCAAAACCCTAAACCCTAAACCCTAAACCCCAAATCCCTAACCCTAAAACCTAAACCTTAAACCCTAAACCCTAAACCCTAAACCATAAATCGTAAACCGTAAATCCTAAACCCCAAAACCTAAACCCAAAACCCTAAACCCCAAATGCTAAACACTAAACTCTAAACCCTAAACCCTAAACCCTAAACCCTAAACCCAAACCCCTAAATCCCAAAAACTAAACCCTAAACCCTAAACCCTAAAACCTAAACCCTAAACCCTAAACCCTAAACCCTAAACACTAAGCCCCAAACCCTAAACCTTTAAAACTAAACCCTAAACCCTAAAACCAAAACCTTAAACCCTAATCCCCAACCCTAATACCTAAACTCTAAAACCTAAACCATAAACCCTAAACCCTAAACCCTAAACCCTAAACCCTAAACCCTAAACCCCAAACCCTAAACCCTAAACCCTAAACGCTAAACACCAAACCCTAAACCCTAAGCCCTAAACCCGTAACACTAAACCCCAAACCTTAACCCCAAAACCTAAACCCTAAACCCTAAACCCTTAACACTAAACCCTAAACCCAAAACCCAAAACCCTAAAACCTATACCCAAATCCCTAACCCTAAAACCTAAACCTTAAACCCTAAACCCTAAACCATCCCAAACCCTAAACCCTTAAAACTAAACCCAAAACCCAAAACCCTAAAACCAAAACCCTAAACACTTAACTCCAAACCCAAAACCCTAAACCCTAAACCCCAAAACCTGAAACCTACACCTTAAACCCTAAACACAAAACGCTAAACCCTAAACCATAAACCAATCCTAACCTCACACCAACCCTAATCTCAAAAAAGCTAACCCTAAACCCCAAACCAAA
>NW_026651901.1:0-39070 GCF_029873635.1 Malania oleifera | reverse complement strand
CCAATGACACAAGCAGAAAGTGTAACACTTACAAACAATAATATGTCATTAAATAATATGCACCACCAAAATACCAACAAGAATATCAACTAACAAATTTTACGAACCCTACAACAATGGGAACAAATCAACTAATATTCACCAAAGAAATTAAACGATTATCACGACAAGGATATGTAGCCTGGAATAATAATGTTAAATCATGAAACACGCATAGCTAAATACATATATAAACTGCTTAACATAATCAACAATTATTCGTAACGATATAAACAATATAAACCCTAAATATAGACATGCATACATTAAAATTAATAATGACAATGAAAACATAAAAAATTCATATACATATAAATATGATGATAACAAATGTTTTAACAATAATATACAACAATAATCATGGCGATAATAATACAACAATAGAATATCAATACAAATAAAATCAATATGATAATCAACATAATAACAATACTAATAATAATATCCAAAAAAAAATATATATATATATATATATAGTAATTTTACTAATAATGAAATACGAACGGAATAATATAAAAATATTACAATAATGTTATTAATAATAAGATACAAGTAATGTAACAATATTACTAATGATAATATGTAAATAATAATATTAATACTGCTAATAATATAGGAATAGCAATAAATGTAAAAATATATAGGTATATACATGTATATATATATTAACACTAACATAAAATATATATATATATATATATGTGTGTGTGTGTTGTGTGTATGTGAGTGTTGTGTGTGCTGTATACAGTGAGCAACAGAGTGTGTGTGTGCAGGGTGTGAGTGTGTGCGTGTTCTGTGTGTGTGTGTTCTGTGCGTGTGGGTGGGTGTTTACAAGGTGTGTGTGTTTGAGAGAGTCACCGAGGGGTTGCCGGAGATGATGGCTTGGCTCGGTGGTGGCTTCTCGGGTCTGCAGGGCTGGCGGTGCTGGGAGCTGGAGTTCAGTGTGGAAGGAGCAGCAGCAGCAGCAGTTGCAGAGGGGGACACCGGAGGAGTGGCTATCGCTGGAGAAGGTGACCGGAGAGCTTAGGAGCCTAAGATGACGGAGGAAATTCTAGGATGGTGCTCGGCTGTTGCTGGAGAAGGTGACCGGAATTGCAGGTTCGTCGGAGTTGCAGGGACACAAGGGGCCGCCGAACTGGATCTGGGAATGGTGCGGTGGCTGGAGGATTGGGCGACTGCTGCGTTTTTCTGCTGGTGGCCGGAGACGACGTGAGTGAGCGACGGGGCTGAGGTTTGGTGCGGCAGGGGATCAAGAGCAGGAGCTTGAGGCGGCTGGGTTGCTGTGCCGTCGAGTGGGAGGGTGGCCGGAGGCTTGGCAGTGAGCAGGGAGTGGCGGCGGGAACTCCTGTGCAGCGGAGCAGAGATGCTCGGTTGGTGTCTCGTTGGAGGTTGGGAGGTTCGCCGGGGGTGTGGCTAGAACAGAGAGAGTGCTGTTGGGAGAGGGTGGCGGCGGTTGTGAAGAAGAAACCGAAGGAGAAGAAGAGGTAGAAGATGAAGAAGGAGCCGGAGAAGTTTTTTTTTTTTTGTCCCTCCTTCTGGGTGCGACCAGCCCCCTCTTATAAAAAATTTAGTTGGTGTTTTATCAAAAAAACATCTAGACATCATTACCTTTCAACTTTTGGTATTTTCTCTTTTTTGAAATAAGAATACTACCATTATGGTTATAAGGAAATAAAAATAATGAGAATATCTAATGGTAACAATAATAGTAAGGTTAATAGAATAATAGTAAAGAATAATATAATAGTAGTAGATAGTAAAGAACAAAGCAAAATAAATCAAATAATATTGAAGGTAAAAATATTAATAATAATACTAATTAAAGAGTAATTGCAATAATAATGAAAATAAAGAAATAATAATAACGTAATATATAATAAACAATAAAAGTAAAAATAACAAGTAAGAAATAATAATAAGAAGACACAACGCGATACCATAAGTAATAAGAAATATAATAACGTAAATAAAATGTTATAGTAGTAAAAAAACATTAATACTAATATAATAAAAATTACAATAATATATAAATAAATAAGGAAATAATAATAAGACCATGAACATAATAATAATTAAATAATAACAAATAAAATAATAGTAATAAAAAAACATTAATACTAATGATAATTAAAAATAAAAATAATAATAATAAATAATAAATAATAGAAGTAAATTAATAATAATAATAATAATAATAATAATAATAATAAGAATAATATAAAGAAAATAATAATAAACAATCATAATAATAATAATACTAATAATAGTGAAAAATCAATCATAATAATTAATAATAATAATAATACCAATAAAATAATAGTAATAATAGTACTAAAAAACATTAATAATAATGATAATAAAAATTAAAAATAATAATAATAAATAATAATAATAATAATAATAGAAGTAAAAATAAATAATAATAATAATACTAATGAAAAATAATAATAATAATAATAATAATAATAATAATAATAATAATAATAATAATAATAATAATAAGAATAATATAAAGAAAATAATAATAACAATAATAATAATAATAATATTAATAATAATAATAATAGTGAAAAATAATAATAATAATAATAATAACAAATAAAATAATAGTAATAATAGTAATAAAAAACATTAATAATAATGATAATAAAAATTAAAAATAATAATAATAAATAATAATAATAATAGAAGTAAAAATAAATAATAATAATAATACTAATGAAAAATAATAATAATAATAATAATAATAATAATAATAATAATAATAATAATAATAATAATAATATAAAGAAAATAATAATAACAATAATAATAATAATAATAATAGTAATACATACATTGGGCCTGGGTAAAAATGGGGTGTCTACAAGTTCATCTTGCTTTTTTTAAGTTGTGTTTTAATTTAAGTCTTGAAATTTTTAATTTATGTCTGGTTATTATTAAAGTTCTGTTTTTAATTTAAGTTTTGTTAAGATTTTGATTGTGTTAAAAATATAATTTTGGTTGCGTTAGTGGTTGATTGAAGATTTTAAGGTTGAATGTTTCACTTGCGTAATAAAGTTTTCATTTTTAGGCTTTTGTCCAAAATTTCAAATGTAGGTTTTATTCCCTGTCTGAATGGTTAGATGTAGGATTATTTTTCCGCAGTTAATTTTTCTACCACCTATTTTTTGTCATTGTTTCCTATTTCTTGTCATTAATTTAGTGCGTGTTAGGTTTATAAATTAAATTTCATGTTGTTTTAATTTCGTCAAGAAATCTCAAAAATCCCAGGAAACTGAATATGAACTATGTTTAGTAAATTTTTATTTTCTTAATTTATTTTGGAATTACACGAGTTTGGAACCAAAATGCATTCCCCGAGGAGACGATTTGACCCTTGGGCTAAATATTACACGACATAACTCCTATACGTGGGATAGCTTCCGAGCTGCTCATTTTTCGAGTGAGTCAGGTCCCTATCTGAAACGATGGACACAGACACCCCATACAATTTTACTATCTCCTACACATAGAGTTCTGCTAGCCTATTTATGGAATAATTGACTTTAACTAGAATGAAATTGGTAGTTTTTGTCAATCTGTCAACAACTACCTAGATAACATTCTGTCCATGAAGTGTTGATGGCAGTCCCGTGATAAAGTCCATGGAAATGTGCTTCCACTTCCACTTAGGAATGAGAAGTGGTTGTAATGGTCCTGCTGACCTCTGGTGCTTGGCCTCACTCGCTGACACGTCAGACATTGCTCAACAAAACAAGCGATCTTTCTTTTAATGTAAGACCACTAGAAAGATTCTTGCAGATTTTTGTACATTTTGTGCTCCTTGGATGCACTATATATAGAGAGCGATGTGACTACTCCATAATGGTCCTTTTAATCTCACCTTCATTTGGTATGCATATCCTGGTGTGAAGTTTTAACACCCCGTCATTTGAGACATTGAAATCTGCCTTTAATCCATTCTGTACTTCATTCACAATCTCTACTAGCTCTGCATCTTTCGTCTGAGCTATCCTAATCCTTTCCCATAAGGTCGATGTTGAATTACAAATGTTGAGACTAATGCACCCACTAACTTCAGACTCAAAGCATCAGCTACCACGTTAGTCTTTCCTAGGTGGTAACTGATGGTGCAGTTGTAGTCCTTTATCAACTCAAGCTATCTCCGATGCCTCATGTTCAACTCCTTTTGAGTTAAAAAGTACTTAAGACTTTTGTGATCAATAAAGATCTCGCACCTTTCACCGTACAAGTAGTGCCTCCATATTTTAATGCATAGAAAACTGCTACCAATTCCATGTGATGCATTGAATAGTTTTTCTCGTACTCCTTGAGTTGGCGAGAAGCGTACGCGATAACCTTTCCTTGCTGCATTAAGACACACCCGAATCCTTTTCGAGATGCGTTATTGTAGATCACAAATCCACTCTCTTCTTATGGAATGGTCAACATTGGGGCAGTAACTAGTCGCTGCTTCAGTTCCTGAAAACTTTGTTCGCACTCACCGGTCCACTCGAATTTCATGTTCCTTCTCATAAGTCATGTTAGCGGACTTGATAGTCTAGAAAATCCCGCTATGAACTGACGATAATATTCTATCAGGCCCAAGAAACTTCTAACCTCATGCACTTTTTTGGTCTTACACAATCAACTACCGCTTCTATTTTGCTTGGGTCCACTGAAACACCTTCTCTAGACACTACATGCCCTAGAACTGTCGCCACTTTCTCTAACTAGAATTCGCATTTCATGAACTTTTCAAACAACTTTTTCCCTCCAAGAACCTGAAGTACCAACCTAAAATAAGTTGCATGCTCCATAGAACTCCTCAAATAAACGAGGATGTCATCGATGAATACAACCACGAATTGATCTAAGTACTTGTGGAACACCTTGTTCATTAGGTCCATGAATGCCGCAGGAGCATTGGTCAATTGGAAAGGCATAACTGGAAATTTGTAATGGCTATACCTAGTACGGAAAGCCGTCTTTGGTACATCCTCTAATTTACCCCCAGATGTTACCTGGATCGCAGATCGATTTTAGAGAAGACTTGTGTGCCCTGTAACTGGTCGAACATATCATCAATTCGGGGTAACATGTACTTATTCTTACTGTCACTTTATTAATGTCTCTATAGTCGATGCACATCCTAGCTCATCGACCCATCCTTCTTCTTTTACAAACAACACCAGTGCTCCCTAGGGTGATAAATCCTTTGATAAGCTCGGTTTGATAAATCCTTTGTCAAGAAGTTCTTGTAGATGCTCCTTTAACTCCTTTAGTTTTACTGGAGTCATTCTGTATGGAGCCTTAAAAATAGACCTTGTACCTAGAAGTAACTCAATGGCAAATTCCACCTCGCGATCAGGAGGTAATCCTGGTAAATCCTTTAGAAAAGCATCCAAGAATTCCCTTACCATGAGGATATCTTCCAGTTTAAGTTCTTCCCTTGGTGCTTCTTGTCGTGACGTCCCGAAGAGCGTGTGCCCAGGGTGGTGAAATAAAAATATGTGGTATATTTTAAGGAAAAACAAGAATATCGGAGTTGCCACTAACCTTTTAGTGTGGTTAGAACACATGATTACTACCCGGTTAAGGGTAGAATGGGTCTATATTACCAGAATTGGGGTCGAGAGTTCGGTTACGCGAAAGGTATAAGCACCCCCTACGTGCCCGTTCTTACGAATGATACTTAATTAATTTGAAATTATCCCTAAATTAATTTAGAAAGTCTTTAAGATTGCTCCCTATTAGTGGATTTTTGAAATACACACAAAAGCATATATATACTACATATACTCCCTCAGAACCTGGGTACATGAAGCCCGAAAACTCATACCCACGCATTAAAATCATAGGGATAGAAAATCAAGAAAATATTTAATAGAAATAAATACCATAGTTCATATAAGGCCAAATAACAAAAATACTAAGAATAGTAATAATAATATTAATAATGATAAGAATAATAATAATAATAAGACTATAATAATGCTTCATGTCATAATGATAGTAACAACAACAACAATAATAATAATAATAATAATAATAATAATAATAATAATAGTAACAATAATAATAGGCTAAAATATAGATGTGATAGTAAAATACCGCAATATTCATAATAATAAATATCTACCAAAATATTACAACTACTATAGTAAGTAAAGAAAAACACGTAATACTAGACATACTAAGATACCAAAAATACTATTGACAAATAATACCATATATAAACATAATAAAATACCCTAATAATATAATATAATAACATAATCTCATAATACTAAAGTTACCAAAATAAATGATACTGTGTACATTAAAATACTAAAAATATCATAGTAATAAATATATAATATATAATATAAACTAAAATATTGAACATACCTTAAAACTAACATACTAAATATACTAAAATACTGAACACAATATTACTAGGTATATCAACATATTAACCGTAACCAAAATAAAAAATATACAAATCAACTATATAAACCTAAACATAATAATGTGTATAAGCATAATAAAAAAAGAAAGAAAGAAAGAAAAATTATAATCACCTTAATATATAAACACAATAATAGCGTATAATTCTGCATAATATAACAAATACATAACAATAATAAGAAACTTTAACAATATTATACCACCAATACATACTAATAATAAAAATAAAAAATAAAAAAAGGACTCTATGTATATAGACCTGAATACAACACCTGTAACAAAAACTGAATTTTGATAATAATATTAATAAAGCATGAGTAATTGGTGTATGTAATAAGGGTGTTAGTGTGTGCGTGCTCTCTGTCTGTGTGTGGGCGTTTTGTGTGTGTGTGTGTGTGTTCTGTGTATGTGCGTGAGTGTGGTGTGTATACTGGTGTGTTGTGAGATTGCAGGGGAGTGACGAGGGTGTTGCCGTGAGATGCTGGCTGGAGCAGGAACTGTGGTGGCTGCAGTGGTCTTCCGGTGGCTCGGCGGTGACGAACAGGGTGCTGGAATGGAGACGGTGGTGCTGCTGTGAGGTTGCAGGGGAGTGCCGCCGGTGGTTGCAAGAGAAGATGGAGCGTCTGGGACAGGGGCTGTGTGGCCGGCTGCAGTAGCTGTGGACGCTGGTCGGCTGCCGGTGAGGTTGCAGCGAAGGGGAGCCTTGCTGCCGTGGGAGGTTGCTGTAGCAGGTCCGGCTGTGACTGGTGTGGAAGAGAGCTTGGGTTGCTGGTGTGCCACGGAAGGACTCTCGGGTCTGGTGCTGGCATGGCCGGCTGGAACAGCTGCTGTTGAGACTGGCTAGATCTGCTGGCTGCTGGGCGGGGAGTTGGCTGGCTGTGGTTGTGAGAGGGAGAGATGGGATCTGTTGTAGGATTTATATTCCAAAGGATATGTCTCACATGAATGATGTGGGTCCCACATATAGGATATGCGTCTTATATGATAAGGATATGAATTAATGGTTGTATGAGTTAACTAAATGGTTAGCTTATTTAATATGAGAAATTAATGGTGGAAGTATGAAAAGATTCCTATATATAAATATTATAGATATATATGTATATAATATATATATATATATATATATAAATATATATTAGCTACTATTATGGGTGTAGCTATAAAGGCATAGGAAGAAAGGAATTGTTCTCTCTTTGCCTCTACTTCTCTGATCATCAGGAGATCCTATAGATCTGGTGAAGAAAGAAAAGAGAAAAAGGGGAAGTAGGAGAAACGATTTCTTCGGATTCTCCGGGTGTTCTTCTCGATAGATTCAATATGGCCAATTCCGGTATGTAAAGTTTACAGTTTATGATTTATTTATTTTCCACATAAAGTAATTGATGTGAAGTCATGATAATTGAAGATCCTTGGTTGCAATATATTTATGAAAATTTTCTAACACGTGGTATCAGAGCCAAGGTTTGAAATTATCATGATTTTCCTTTCATGATAAAGATCGTTTCTTTTAACCCCTTACAATCTTGTTATGGGATTGTGTGAAAATTTGTGTTCATGATATTTTCTGGAATCGAACTGAAGAATTCATATGATAAATGATTCCTAAAAATATATGTGATATTTGATGGATTTATGAGATTTTTTGTTGGTTTGAAAATTTTCTTTCATGTGGATCATTGACGTTTTTTCCCCTATATAGTTATATTAAAGTAGGGCTGCTGAATGATATGCATGCAAATAATTTTGTTAATAATGTAATACTCACATATTATACATGCATAATTTAAAGAATTTTACATGAAAGTAAGTAAAATTTTTATATTGGGGAATTGATTATCTGTTGTATATTATGGATTGGTATTTTGAGATGAATATTGGGCTGCAGTTTTTTTTTTTTATACATGGGCTGCTGTTTTTAATACATGGGCTACAGTTTTTTTAATAAATGGGCTGCTATTTTTAATACATGGGCTGCAGCTTTTTTTTAATACATGAGCTGCAGTTTTTAAATGTATGAGCTGCCAATTTTTTTATATATGGGTTGTCAGTTTTTAAATGTATGAGCTACCAGTTCTTTAAATGTATGGGTTGCCAGTTTTGAATATAAGGGCTGCTAGTTTTTAAATATATGAGCTGTCAGTTTTTGAATATATGGGCTGTCAGTTTTTAAATGTACGGGCTGCAGTTTTTTTTTTTAATGTAGGAGCTGCAGTGTTTTTAATTCATGTGCTGCCAGATTTTACATAAAATAAAATAAAATATTAATCCAAGTAAAATTGTCATTGTGAGAAATGAATTATCTGCTTTAAACTTGGATTAATTTTCCTGAGTATGGAGTCAATCAATGTTTGTATTATGATTAGCTTGTTATCACCAAAGTGATTTCGTTAAGAAAAAGTATAAACATTATATTGAGAAATAATCATGATAAAATTATTACAGAATGATTATTTGAATATTATGACTGGCCCAAAGGTGCACCAACTTTCAAATAATCATTGATTTAATCAGGATAATTAATGAATGATAGTGAGATTGGGATGCCTGCCCAAAGGTGACAGACCAATCAAACTTTATAAAGGTTATCAATTATGTCTTGATAAATGAAAATTACCAGTAAGTGTAAGGATTAGTATATTGCATAAGTTGATCCAAAGATTGAACACAATTTACTAATGAAATGTTCTAAACTCAAAGCATTAATGTAGTGAGCATTTTGTGTTATTGCAGTGTCTGTTCCTGTTTCATTGCATTCGTTAGCTTCTTCTGTTCCAATCTTTAATGGGACAAATTTCTCTAATTGGAATGAGTAGATTCAGTTTTACCTTGGTGTTCTGGATCTGGACTTAGCTCTACGAATGGATAAACCAGCTGCTATTACTGAAACCAACAGTTCGGAACAGCAAGCTTTGTATAAGTCATGGGAAAGGTCGAACAGATTAAGTATGATGTTTATGCGAATGTGTATAGCAAATAATATTAAATCAACACTCCCTCAACTAGACAACGCAAAGGAATATCATAAGGCAGTGGAAGATAGATTTCGTTCAGCTGATAAGTCCCTTGCAGGAAGGTTGATGGTTGAACTAACCACAATGAAATTTGATGGCAACAAAGGAATGAATGAACATGTCCTAGAAATGTCTAATCTGGCTGCTAAACTTAATACTTTGGGAATGAATGTTAATGAAAACTTCCTTGTTCAATTTATTTTGAACTCTTTGCCTTCTCAGTACGGGCCTTTTCAGATTCACTACAACACAATTAAAGAAAATTGGAATGTGAATGAATTGGAAAACATGTTAGTTCAAGAAGAGGTTGGACTCAAACAACAGGGACAACATTCAGTAAATGTCATAAGTCACGCAGCTGGAAGTAAAGGAAAGAAAATAAAGAAAGGTTTAAAGAAAGATCCATTGAAGGTGGCGAGTACTTCGTATGGTGGTGAGGCTTGCAGGAAGGAACATTATGGTCCCAAGTGTTACTTTTGTCGTGGCTATGGGCATTTAAAGAGAAATTTCCCGAAACGTAAAGCATGGTTCGAAAAGAAAGGCAAGCCTTTAGCTTACGTATGTTTCGAATCAAACATGACACAAGTTCCTTCTAACACTTGGTGAATTGACTCTGGTTCTACTATTCATGTTTCCAATTCGATGCAGGGATACCTTACGATCCAGAGCGTAAAGGAAAATGAACACATGATAGTCTTGGGGAATGGAAATCAAGTGCCAGTTATGGGTGTTGGAACTGTTCGATTGTATCTTGAATCGGGTCATTGTTTAGACCTATTTGATACTTTGTATGTTCCAAATATTTCTAGGAACTTAATTTCCATGTCTAAATTAGATAATGACGGTTATGGTTTGTATTTTGAACATAAAGGTTTCCGTATTATGAAAGGTGACTTATGTGTTGGCTTTGGCATTTTGTATGAGGGGTTGTATAAATTTAATCTTAATGAAAAGTTTGCTGTAACACTCCTTACTCTGCATTATAATATTGGAACTAAGCATAGTAGAATAAACGAGAATTCCTCTTCCTTGTGGCATAAAAGATTGGGTTATATATCCAGGGAAAGAATGGAGAGATTGGTAAAGGATGGGGTTCTCACAAACCTTGATTTTACTAATTTCGAAGTATGTATTAATTGCATTAAAGGAAAGCAAACTAAACATACAAAGAAAGGAGTCACAAGAAGTAAGAATCTACTGGAAATTGTTCATACTGATGTATGTGGGCCTTTTGACTCACCATCTTTAGGTGGAGAAAAGTATTTTATCACCTTTATTGATGATTTTTCATGATATGACTATATCTATTTGTTGCATGAAAAGTCTCAAGCAATAGATGCTTTAAAGGCATATGTTGCTGAAGTGGAGCGACAATTAGATAGGAAAGTGAAAATCATTAGATCTGACAGAGGTGGTGAGTATTATGGTAGGTATGATGGCATAAAACAATGTCTAGGACCATTTGCTAAATTCCTAGAACAACATGGTATTTGTGCTCAATACACAATGCCTGGTACGCCTCAGCAGAATGGTGTGGCTGAAAGGCGGAATCGTACTCTTATAGAAATGGTTAGGAGTATGTTGAGTAATTCCTCCGTACCCATTTCATTATGGATGGAAGCCCTTAAAACAGCAGTGTATGTGCTAAATCGGGTTCCTAGTAAGGCAGTTCAGAAAACTCCTTTTGAACTATGGACGAAAAGGAAACCTAGTTTAAGGAACTTTCATGTTTGGGGTTGTCCAGCAGAGATTAGAGTCTATAATCCAAATGAAAGGAAATTGGATTCAAGGACTGTGAGTGGGTATTTTATTAGATACCCAGAAAAGTCTAAAGGGTATAGGCTTTACTGTCCTAATCATAGTATGAGAATAGTTGAATCTGGTAATGCAAAGTTCCTTGAAAATGGTAGAATCAGTGGGAGTGATATATCGTGAAATGTGGTCATTAAAGAAATTCAGGTTCCTATACCGATATCTAGACCTTTAATAGACATTATTGTTCCTTTAGTTGTTGAAAGACATGATAACATTGAACAACAGTCTAATGATGTATCACTTGGTAATGAAAATGTCACCATCGAGCCAATTGCAGAACAATCACAAGAAATAGCATTAAGGAGATCTCAAAGAGTAAGGAAACTAGCTATTTCTGATGATTATTCAGTATATCTGCAAGAGGCTGATTATGATTTAGGAACTAGTAAGGATCCAGTTATGTTTTCATAAGCCATTGAAAGTGATGATTTTGAAAAGTGGATCAATGCCACAAATGATGAGTTGAAATCTATGGAACAGAATAAAGTCTGGGACATCGTTGATTTTCCTGAAGGGTTTAAAACAGTTGGGTGTAAATGGGTCTTTAAGACCAAACAAGACTGTAATAACAACATTGAACGATATAAAGCTAGACTTGTAGCAAAGGGTTTCACTCAGAGGGAAGGTGTTGATTATAAAGAGACGTTTTCTCCTGTGTCTAAAAACTACTCTTTTAGAATCATTATGACTTTGGTGGCTCATTTTGATTTAGAGTTATACCAAATGGATGTGAAATTTTTTTTTTTTAAATGGGAATTTAGATGAAGAGGTATATATGGATCTTCCTGAAGGTTTAATGATTAAAGGAAAAGAGCACATGGTTTGCAAATTAAAGAAATCAATATATGGACTTAAACAAGCTTCAAGGCAATGATATTTTAAATTTCATGATACCATCACGATCTTTGGTTTTAAAGAAAACACTGTTGATCGGTGTATATGTCTAAAGGTCAGTGGGAGCAAGTTTATCTTTCTGATTCTATATGTTGATGATATTTTACTTGCCAGTAACAATCTTGGCTTATTGAATGATACCAAGAGATTTCTTTATATGAACTTTGAAGTGAAAGATATGGGTGAGGCAACTTATGTGATTGGAATTGAAATATTCCGGGACAGATCACTTGGATTGTTAGGGTTGTCTCAGAAAGGATATATTAATAAAGTTCTAGAAAGATTTCATATGTATGATTGTAAACCAACTCCTGCTCTTATTTGTAAAGGGGACAAGTTCAATCTAAAAGATTGTCCACGGAATGAATTCGAAAAGAAAAGTATGGAAAATATTCCTTTTGCATCTAGTGTTGGCAGTTTGATGTATGTGTAGAATTGTACGAGACCAGATATTAGTTTTGCAGTTGGGATGCTTAGGAGGTACCAAAGTAATCCAGGAATGGAGCATTGGAAAGCTGCAAAGAAAGTCTTGAGGTACTTAAAAAGGAACTAGACACTTTATGCTCACATATAGGAGAACATATCAGTTGGACGTGGTTAGCTACTCTGACTCATATTTTGCTGGATGCGTTGATAGTCGTAAGTCAACGTATGGCTATTTGTTCCTGTTAGCTGGATGAGCAATATCATGGAAGAGCACCAAACAGACTATCATAGCAGCATCTACTATGGAAGCTGAATTTGTGGCGTGCTTTGAGGCCACGATTCAGGCTTTGTGGTTGCGGAACTTTATCTTAGGACTTGGGATTGTCGACAGTATAGCCAGGCCGTTGAGAATTTATTGTGATAATTCTGTAGTAGTCTTTTTCTCCAAAAACGAAAAATATGCTAATGGCGCTAAGCATATGGAGCTCAAGTATTTGGCCGTTAAGGAGGAAGTTCGGAAACAGACAGTACTTATAGAACATATAAGGACTAAGCTCATGATAGCAGATCTTTTAACGAAACGATTGACACCAAAGGCATTTAAAGAACATGCTGATCATATGGGTCTTTGTTGTAATCCTTGATGTATAATAGTGGATCTTTATGTTTTGTTCTATAATATGAATAATGATATCAATAAAAGTGTTTCTAAACATTATTTCTGTTTACCATAAATCACGTGATTATAGAGATGGTTCACTGTTAAACAGAAATGGTCTTTGACAAAGACATTAAAGGGACAGTATGTTAACTTCCTATTATAGATCATAGTTAAGTGGTTTATTAGTTTTGTGGTACATGGAAGGGAAGATGTCGCTCTAATGATATTTACTGCCATGACTCGTACTAATGGGTTGCTTGATTATGATATTATGTTAATCTCATTGAAAAGTATAAATAAGCTAATGTTTTGTGCACATTATGGATATATGTTAATCCATATTAATATCATTCATATGGGCCAAGTGGGAGAATATAGGATTTATATCCCAAAGGATATGTCCCACATGAATGATGTGGGTCCTACATATAGGGAATGTGTCCCATATGATAAGGATATGAATTAATGGTTGTATGGGTTAACTAAAAGGTTAGCTTATTTAATATGAGAAATTAATGGTGGAAGTATGAAGAGATTCCTATACATAAATATTATAGATATATATGTATATACATATATATATATATATATATATATATAAAATATATTAGCTACTATTGTGGGTGTAGCTATAAAGGCATAGGAAGAAAGGAATTGTCCTCTCTCTGCCTCTACTTCTCTAATCATCAGGAGATTCCATAGATCTGGTAAAGAAAGAAAAGAGAAAGAGGAGAAGTGGGAGAAACGATTTCTTCGGATTCTCCGAGTGTTCTTCTTGATAGGTTTGATATGGCCGATTCCAGTGTGTAAAGTTTATAGTTTATGATTTATTTATTTTCCACATAAAGTAATTGATGTGAAGTCATGATAATTGAAGATCCTTGGTTGCAATATATTTATGAAAATTTTCTAACAATCTAGGCTCGGAGCAGTGGCAGCGAGAGACGGTGAGGAGGAGGCAAAGGGCATTTTTTGTTTATTTTTTTTATTTTTTAATCTTCTTTTTTTTTTTGTTCTGCTCTCCGCCTAGCTGTGCCCCCCTTTTGGTTCTACGAATGTGCCTTTTTAAAGGCATCTCCCCAAAACCCTAAAGCTAATACCAAATAATAATAATAATAATAATAATAATAATAATAATAATAATAATAATAATAATAATAAATAAATAAAGTAATAATACTAATATTAAAAGTAATAATTAATAATAATGATAACATTACTAATAAAAATAACAATAACCAAAATAAGATACTAATGCTAATAATAATAATAATAATAATAATAGAAAATTAATAATAATAATAATAATAATAATAATAATAATAATAATAATAATAATAATAATAATAATATGGTAACCTCTTTGTTATATTTGGTTTGGGCAAAAATAGGGTGTCTACACTTCTTTTACAAATGTTAGGTACCCCTGACATCCCTCTAGGAGTAGCCTCCTTGCCTGAATCGTTGAAATGATCCGTGGTGTAAAGCGCACACACGACTCGACAAATTTAAACCCTTGTTCCCTAGGAGGTCGGAACACTACTTTCTTCCTGTGGCAATTAATAATCATTCAAAAATACAAATTCAATTAAATTCGGAACACTACGAATTAAAAATTCGTCACTACTAGTGTCGTATTATTGGCGAATCAAAAATTCGTCACTAATAGGAGCGGTATTAGTGACAAATTAGAAATTCGTCACTAATAGTAGGGTATTAGTGACGAATTTGAATCCTTCACTAATAAATAGAAAAATTAAATAACCTTTTATACTAATTTTATTTAATCATGAATTCTTATATAAAAATCTATAATTACATTTTTGAATATATAAGCTGAAACCATAATTACTACAAAATTCGTAAATCATTCAAAATTTCGAATTTAAATACAAATTCAATTAAAATGAAGAAATAACATATGTTCAGATAACAAAAATTATTTAAAAATATTCAAAATTCAAATATAAATACAAATACAAATTCAAATTAAAATACAAAAACTTCATTTGTTCAAATAACAATAAAAATTATAAAGAAATAGTCAAAAGTTGTATCTGACGACTGTAGTGCATGCATGCTAATGTTATGACAGCCGCGAATCCTATAAATTAAGAGTCATTAAAAAAAATTTAGTATACCAAATCGAGGAGAGCTGACGCTAAGTATAATCAGGAAAAATAATTATATGATATAACAAATTGGCAAAGATTTTATAATCATGCATATTACATAATTTGTACGGTAGTAATATCAATAATGAAAAATGTAATGTTGCGTTCGAGAGCATAGATTTTGAACATTTGAATGGATTTGGACAAATTTTAATACAATTTAATATTACATTTTATTTAAATTCAATTTAAATTCAAGTCCAAAGTGTCTGGGAACACGTGGAGCACAAAATTATATTGAAATTTTTTAAAGTCTATTTAAATCTAAACTTAAGATGTAAAATGCATGCTCTGGAACGCAGCATGAGATTAGTTTATGGGGGATTTGAACAATGACTCAATGAGGTATTAGCATTGCGTCGTGAAGGGGATGCAGCGAATAAATCCAGCCGGGGACACATGTCCCATTAGGATGCTTTACTGTTTCGTAGACAAACATTATTACTCTACTTGAAATAAAATTCTAAACAGTGATTGTGGGGTTTGTAGAGGAGGAAAATGGGAAGATTCATGGAGAAAAAGGTCATGAACTGGCATAAGCAAGTGTGTATCTTTTCAAGGTTTAATGAGAAAATATTAGAACTAAGTAAAATATGTCAGTCAAATGGACATGAAATTGGTCATTTGTTTGGTAGCTGAGAAAATTATGGAAAATAAAATATGCCCTTGGCACTTTCATCGGTGATCTCGTGCATGGACCATTTTTTTGACTTTTTTTTATTCTTTTCTATAGTGACATTGCAACCCATATATCTAGACGAATCCCAAATTATGTCTTTTTCAAATAACTATGAAAATGATGCTCCCTGTGAGTTATGTATATATTTAACTTATGCGTTTTTCAAATTTTCAAATCCTCAGCCAAGTGTATATAATATTTTCAATGATTTCGGCATGGCAAGGAATGCTTTAAGCTTACCGGACCAAAAAAATATCAATGAATGTCCATTCTAAATGAACTAAGTCCACATTGCCTCATTTATTATGATTCCTAAGTTTCACTCATCATTTCAAAAATATTTTAACATTAAACTAAGCCTATCTTTTGTTTAGGACTTTGAAAAATTTTAACGCAATTTCAGCAGCATGCCGTCTGTAAATTGGATGTTTTCCCACAAAACCTGCACCTGATAGGTTCAAATAGATCATTTATAAGAAGTTGAAGGCACACGAGAACCTATATCCACTACCAGAATGTAATACACATCAACTGCACCTGTCATGCAGGAGGCATTCTAAACTAGCATGCAATCATGTAGCATATTCACGACAGTAATACATGTAACCATATCTTAAATTCAGAATATAAATAGTAGAGAACAGTGGATAGTATTGGGTTCAGTATAGTATTGTTATTCATTTAGGAATTTGGACATGAACGTTATGAGATGATGAGAGCATATAACTTAAATAATTATGAAAATGATGCTCCCTGTGAGTTTTATATATATATATATATATATATATATATATATATATATATATATATTCAACTTATGTGTTTTTTAAATTTCAAATCCCTAGCCAAGTGTATATAATATTTTCAATGATTTTGGCACGACAATGAATGCTTTAAGCTTGCCAGACCAAAAACATATAAATGAATGTCCGTTCTAAATAAACTAAGTCTACATTGCCTCATTTATTATGATTCCTAAGTTTCACTCATCCTTTCAAAAATATTTTAATATTAAACTAAGCCTATCTTTTGTTTAGGATTTTGGAAAATTTTAACGCAATTTCGGCAGCATGCCATTTGTAAATTGGACGTTTTCCCATAAAATCTGTACCTGATAGGTTCAAATAGATCATTTATAAGAAGTTGAAGGCACACGAGAAACTATATCCTCTACCAGCGTGCAATACACATCAACTGCATCCGCCATGCAGGAGGCATTCTAGACTAGCATGAAATCATGTAGCATATTCACGATAGTAATCCATGTAACCAAATATTAAATTTAGAATACGAATAGCAGAGAACAGTGGATAGTATTGGGTTGAGTGTAGTATTGTTATTCATCTAGGCATTTGGACATGAACGTTATGAGATGATGAGAGCATGTAACTTAAATATTTATGAAAATGATGCTCCCTGTGAGTTATGTATATATTCAACTTATGCGTTTTTCAAAATTTTCAAATCCCCAGCCAAGTGTATATAATATTTTCAATGATTTCGGTACGACAATGAATGCTTTAGGCTTACTAGACCAAAAACTTATAAATGAATGTCCGTTCTAAATGAACTAAGTCTACATTGCCTCATTTATTATGATTCCTAAGTTTCGCTCATCCTTTCAAAAATATTTTAACATTAAACTAAGCCTATTTTTGTTTAGGACTTTGGAAAATTTTAACGCAATTTCGGCAGCATGCCATCTGTAAATTGGACGTTTTTCCATAAAATCTGCACCTGATAGGTTCAAATAGATCATTTATAATAAGTTGAAGGCACACGAGAACCTATATCCACTACCAGCATGCAATACATATCAACTGCATCCGCCATGCAGGAGGCATTCTAGACTAGCATGAAATTATGTAGCATATTCACGATAGTAATCCATGTAACCATATATTAAATTCAGAATACAAATAGCAGAGAACAGTGGATAGTATTGAGTTCAGTGTAGTATTGTTATTCATCCAGGCAATTGGACATGAACGTTATGAGATGATGAGAGCATTTAATTTAAATAATTATGAAAGTGATGCTCCCTGTGAGTTATGTATATATTCAACTTATGCATTTTTCAAATCCTCAGCCAAGTGTATATAATATTTTCAATGATTTCGGCACGACAATGAATGCTTTAAGCTTACCAAACCAAAAACATATCAATGAATATTCATTGTAAGTGAACTAAGTTTACATTGCCTCATTTATTATGATTCCTAAGTTTCACTCAACCTTTCAAAAATATTTTAACATTAAATTAAGCCTATCTTTTGTTTAGAACTTTAGAAAATTTTAACGCAATTTCGGCAGCATGTCATTTGTAAATTGGACATTTTCCCATAAAACCTGCACGTGATAGGTTCAAATAGATCATTTATAAGAAGTTGAAGGCATACTAGAACCTATATTCACTACCAACATGCAATACACATCAACTGCATCTGCCATGCAAGAGACATTTTAGATTAGTATGAAATCACGTAGCATATTCATGACAGTAATCCATGTAACCATATATTAAATTCAGAATACGAATAGCAGAGAACAGTGGATAATATTGAGTTCAGTGTAGTATTGTTATTCATCTGGTCATTTGGACATGAACGTTATGAGATGATGAGAGCATTTAATTTAAATAATTATGAAAGTGATGCTCCCTCTAAGTTATGTATATATATTCAACTTATGCTTTTTTCAAATTTTCAAATCCTCAGCCAAGTGTATATAATATTTTCAATGATTTTGGCACGACAATGAATGCTTTAAGCGTACTGAACCAAAAACATATCAATGAATGTCCATTCTAAATGAACTAAGTCTACATTGCCTCATTTATTATGATTCCTAAGTCAACATAGTATGACTAATAATCAATTGAAATATAACAATTTATTTGTCTCATATGTACGATTAGGAATGAATGTATAGTAACCGTTCTTGGACGAGTCTAAGCTTCAATGAATACATGAAATAACAGTAATTAATTTGACATTTTACTTCATATTCATTTAGTTCTTGACCTTTCACTGTACACTTATGATTGTTGTTCTTAGCCAAGTCTTTTTTATTATCAATTATAAGCCTAAGATCGTATCTTTTCTTATGAATTTCAACACCTGAGAGACGCGAGTTAGAATGAATTTAAATTTTAACTGATCATGCATATATTTCTTTGTACATGGTTTTATTATGGACAAACTTTAACGAAATTTTGGCAGCATGCCATCTGTAAATTGAACATTTTCGAAAAAATTCCTACACTAAAACTTGATAGATTCAAGCAAACAAATCACAATAATACGCATCATGCAGATACTAGTGAGTTTGAGCATGTGAGAACCTAATTCTACTACAGCATGTAATTCACAATATACTGCATTAGCCATGCAGTTGGCGTTCAACACAAGCATATTTGAAAGGTATTAATACATTTAAATGAAGTGTTTATGGGGGTTGTAAACTAGAATGAAGAAGTTTGCCTTGAAACTATTTAGCAGGGCTCCGTTTTCAATCCATGTCAATGCCTATTTTACTTTCTTTCCTTAATTGTTCATCTCTTACTTTGAAGATGCTCCCGTATTAGGTTATGCATTCATTCTGGAACCTCAATAATACTCTCTTCTCACAGAGCAGCTACTTTCATTAAAAAAAATTTCATTTTTCCTCAAGTTAGATTCAAACTCTTAGTGAGACACTTTCACTTGCAGAATAGCTTATACTTCATGTTCATGTGCATGGTTCGCCTCTAGAATTTAGATCCGCACAAAAATGGGAAATCTCATCCATGCTTTAATTCTCAAATTTAGATATTTATGGATTCAAATAAAATTTAATGAGTTTGTACTATATTTTATTGAAACTCACACAAATCCATATTTAAAGTTTGAATTTTAAGCTTGCAAAAATGAATAAAAATTTTTTTATTGCAAAATTTAAACAATATAATGAAAAAGAAAAATAAATGAAAACTATGAGTTTAAAGTAATTAAAAGAAAAAAAACATCAATGATTATACTAAAGATACAAACTTCAACATATTTTTATATATAAGTCGACAACCATAAAAACTAGAAATTGTCATACTAGGAAGAAATTCTTCAACCAATTTTTATTGACAAGGCATATTTATAAGTTACAAATAATAATTAATTATTTTTTCTGAGTAAGAAAAATTAAAATTTTTGCGAGTTATCTAATATTACAGTTAGTAAAATAAACTATAAATTTCAACTATTGATTAATAATAATTTAAGCTATAAAATGAAATCCTACAAGTGATTGACCTTCAAATACTACTGCACGAGGATATATATATCCCTTTCTTATTACATGTTAAACGAAATAATTATAATATATACATATATAATGTAAATACTTAGTCTTAATAAACAAAAAAAATTATAATGTATTTTTAAGCAGGGCTAACTTATTTAAATATACATAATTAAGACTAAGTATTGCTATTAAAAATTAAAAAATAAATTGATAATGTATTTTTGAATTCAAAAAATTTGAGTTTAAATGTAGATTTCTATAGATTAAAATAACTCCATACAAAAACTAAATTCTGCCTAAATCTAAGCAAACCAATTAAAAATTTGCCATGCTCCCAAAAACATGGTTAGGGATTGACTATTTTAAAAACAAGAGATAACCCATAATGGAGATCCTAGAAATTTAATATATTGTCGAGGTTCCAGCCAAAATAAAAATAAAAATAAAAATAAACAAAGAAGAAAGACAAGGGAACAAACCTAAGATGTCCGGCGAGAAGCTAAGGCCGTCAGTCAGCTAGGAACAGCAGGAGCCAGACTGGGAAAGGGGTTCGATGGGGGTTGCAACGGGAGACTGGGAGAAGGCATACCAGGCCGTTAGTCCGCTAGGGCTTCGAACAAGCCTGTGATGTTTGGCGAACAGGGCACACTAGGCCGAGAGAGCAGCGGGAGACTGGGAGAGACAATCGCGCGCGGGAGCAGGAGGGGAAGAGGAGGAGCCTAGAGAAGGAGGGAAAATATCCCGTGGATAGGGATAAGAGATTTTGGGCATTAGTGACGGTTTCAAAACCGTCACTATTATTCTCCGTCTTTTTTTTTTTTTTTAAATGACATAACATTAGTGATGGTCCACAATTCGTCACAAATAATGGCCTAGTAGTGACAAGTTTTGAAATTTGTCACTACTAAGGGACCAATGGTGACAAATTTATAAATTCGTCACTAATATTCTGAACTTAATTTTTAAATTTTTTTTTTTTAAAAAAGGAAGTATTAGTGACGAATTTACAACATCGTCACTAATACTCTGAACAAATTTTTTTTTTTATTTTTTTTAAAAAAAGGAATTATTAGTGACGGTTCTCAAATCCATCACTAATAAGGGACCAATAGTGACGAATTCATAAATTCGCCACTAATACTCTAAACTTAAAATTTTTTATTTTTTAAAAACAAGAAGTATTAGTGACGGTTCTCAAATCTGTCACTAATAAGAGGTCAATAGTGATGAATTTACAAATTCGTTACTAATACTCTGAACTCAATTTTTTTTTTAAAAAATGAAGTATTAGTGACGGTTGTCAAATCCATCACTAATAATGACCAATAGTGACGAATTTTGAAATTCGTCACTAATACTCTGACCTAATACCCTTAACTAAATTTTTTTATATATTCATAAATATTAGTAGTGACGGTTGGTTAATCGTCACTAATAAATGACTTCTAGTAACAAATTTAATCCATCACTAATACCATAGAATCGTCGCTAATATTTTTTCGGAAAAATTTTTGCGTAAAAATTGTTTACTGTGCAATTTTTAGTGATGAAAGTATTAGTGACGGCTGCTAAAACCGTCACTAATGCTTACACTATTAGTGACGGTTCTAAAGAACCGTGACTAATACAACACTATTAGTGATGGTTTTAAAACTGTCACTAATACTTTCGTCACTAAAAACTTATTTTTTTGTAGTGAGTGTGTCGCACCTGAATCAAACAACACTACAGTACTATTTTACAAAATGGAAATAGTACCTATCACCACGTCGCCGGCGTTGTCTGCATCTCCTGGCGTAAGCGAGTACACCCGCTCCTGGGCGGTGCCCCGCTGGTGACCACCTCAAGGTGCCTGGTTACCACCCCAATGCTAATGCCGTGGAGGTGCAAATTTCAAGGTTGTGTGGCAATCTTGCGCCATAAGTCCTATCCTACCACACTGGAAACAGCCACTTGGTGCCCCCTTGCACTCTCTCAAATGCCTCTTGCTACACGTAGGGCAAACAGGGTATGATGGGGTACCTTGAAATGCTCTACCATCCATCTGCCATTACTGGCCTCCGCCGTTAACATACCTCCTCCAAGGACCTTGCCTCGCACCCATGTGAGAACTAGAAGGCATCAGCCTCTTCTTCGAGTTCTGAACCTCCACATCTCCTTGTGAACTCGTCTCTGCCACAGTGGCCTTATCCACCAGTGTAGCAAACTCCTGCACCTGTAACACAGCCACTTGCCTCAAATCCTTTTTTAAACTTCCAAGCCTTCATGGACTCATCAAGTACCATATAGGAAGCAAAATGTGACAACTCCACAATGGCGTACTGCTGAATAGTCATCTGTCCCTGAGTCAGGTTCAGGAACTCCTCTGCCTTTGCTTTCCTGACAAAGGTTGAAAAATACCGTTAAAGAAAACCTCTCTGAAGCAGCTCCACATCATCACCAGCGGTACCGGTCTTTGCTCCTCTAGCAACTTTATTGCTTCCTACCATCTCTCAGCCTCTATAGTTAGTTTGAGCGTAGCATAGAGCACCTTCTCCTCATCTGTGTATTGAAGTACGACCAAGATCTTTTCAGTTTCCTAAATCCAATTCTCTGCAAGGATTGGGTCAGTACTTCCCACGAAGGGAGGAGGCTTCAGGCAAGTTAACTACTCAATAGAACCTCCCAGCTTAGCAGTGGGATGATCCTGCCCCCAAGTACTCTGCATAACCTCGGCCATAAATTGTTGGGCGAGATCCTGAAGCGCCATGTAGAATCGCTGCCACTCTCATGGGCAGCCCCCTCGCTGCTACTTCCTCCGGAAATAACATTACTTTCCCTGGGATCCATCCTGAAGATAGAACCAAAACGAATACTAATATCCTAACATGTTTGGTGCAATTATAACACTAAAAAGTTCACTTTAAATAAATTTCAAATAACGACCTAAATCTTCTCCCCTCATTTACGACATACTCTGCCAATTTCATATTCCCGTTCTAGCTTTCAAGTTCCTGCCGCTCCGCTCAAAAACAAAACTGTCGATAGATTGTTGTGGTTTTTTGAACCTGTCGATTGATTCAGAAAAACATAGAAGTCCATCATGGGATTTATGCCTCCAAGCTTACGACGCAAAACTCAAAAGTCCTATTCTATCCATTCCTATCCTTATTTAACTTGAACCTATACTCTGGTAAGATCATCCGACATAATCTGTAGAACCTATCAACCTAGGCTCTGATATCACTTGTTAGGACCCAAAAATTTAACTACTAAAAATATAAAAACACTTTAATACCACTTGTAGCGCCCCGACCTGCCACGTGGGGTTGGGAGTGCTAGTAAAACATATAAACTCTCTCATACCATAAATACTGCAACTCGCCCTAACCAGGGAATCCCGGGTGCACCTGTCATTACTAGAATTAAAAATCATACATCGGAAGATGTTAAAACATCAAAACACTTCACCAAAATTCTAATTGTTCCCAAATACATACATAAAACTACCTGTTTATATAATACAACCCAATAAAATAACAAATTGTAACAACTGGTGGCTCACCAGCTCTGTTTATCACCCCCAAAAGTCTAATCCCTGCCCTGTAGTAAGCTAGACACATTTCCCTGAAGGACTTGAAAAATGATTTGTATAATGGGGTGAGACACTTCTCAGTAAGATGGATTATATTATTATCAGTGTGTGGCTAGCATGAATTCCTATGTGAATATAAAACTTTCATTACTTATCTATATATGAAATGACATTTAAACTGTACTGCACTATATATGTATATGAAAATACATAATTTTAGAATAATAAATTGTCGGCTCGATATAGTCCATTTTGTAGTAAATTTGCCCATATATGTCTAGAAGATACAACCTAGACAACTAAACGAGCGTCGTCATGCTTTCACATACTCATACGACATGCTTCCCCCCATGATAGGTTGTGCAATCCGAAGGCTAGACTCAGCATATGACCGACCAACCATAGTTGAGTAAAAAAAGATAGTAAGTACTATTGTGCCTATCCTTGACCCGTAATTGCATCGAGAGGGGTCACCCGGAACTATTTCGGATGGGGCCCTCGGAACGGCCTTGGGGTAGTACTGTACCTAGGTCTCCAATCGACTATCCCGTATCATACTTCAATCCCTGTGTGATTGCACTCACTGCCAACTCATAGCTATAGTACTGTGCTCATAATATAGAATTTCATATCCACAGAGTTCTTAAATCATATATGGCAATTTACATAATAATGCATAAATCATAATTCATTTTTCATAACACTATATAAAACATACGCTGTTCATAATTCTGTAAAATATCTGTCATATTCTGTCTCGGGATAAAACCGACATATCGAATCTTGGCTTATAGCCATCACATCACATCTCGACTTATAGCTGTCACATGATACTATATAATATCAGTTAAAACATTCTGTTCAAACATACCATTTAAAACCTATTCTCATGTCACACGATTTTTATCTTATAAACCATTAATAAAATAAACTGACGGGGAAACATACAAGTTGCTGAAAACAGCGGTATGAACATCTCTAGGGTTTTATTTAACTCGAACTACATATTTTATTGATAGTAGGAAATGTTCAAATCATTCACGTTAGTTTTCCCCAAAAACGTATAAAAGTCAAAACAACCATTTTCATATACCCGATTTGTTCAAAAAATCATATATCGTTTCTTTAACATAAATTGCAATTTAATAGGTCAATGTTTCAAAAATAACTGACATAATATAATCCCCTTACCTGGTCTTGAAGAAAAATCCTAAAACTTTCGAAACCACGAAAACCCTTTACTCACTTCTAAAAAAGAGTAGTACAACGGCTATCCCAAGTATAGGAGTTACGTCATGTAATAATTAGCTCAAATAGGCCAGATCATCTCCTCAAGGATTGCAAATCAGCTTTAACCTAGTGCGAAATAGGAGAAGAAAATAAGAAAACAAATTTTACGGAATACGGTTCAAATTTGAAATTTTGAGGGTTTTGAAATATTGTGGTGAAATTGAAACAAATTAAAACCTAAAACAAGAACATAACATGCATAAACAGGAGAATAACTAACGTACAATTAAGCAAATAAACTAACTAAGCTAACCTAGTACAATCCATTCAACCATCTTAACAAACTATAACAAAATCAACCTAAACTAACTAAGCTAACCTAAACAAAAGTCCTTCAACAATAAAATAACCTAAACACACTACTTGAAAAAATATTTAAATCCAACACTAATTTTAAATAGATGCAGCAAGGAAACTCAATACAAAGTATCACGTAAACTAGATTTAATGACTTTAATTAAAAGGAAAAACAAACTGACTTTAATAATAAAAACAACCCAACAACATTTCATTCCAACAAATATTTAAGATTCAAAACTAAGATAAAGAACAAAAGCAACGACTCTAAATAACCCCAACAAAATTTAAACAAATATTAAAATAGCACAAAGAGAGAGAGATAGAGTAAACTAAAAGATTCTTTAACAGCGAAATAAATCAATGCACAAACTAACTTAATCAAGAATTTAAATTCAACATTAACTCCAAGGAAGAATATTCAATGTATGATTAATCAAAACTAAATGTTAAAACATGTGTTGAATGAAAAACGAAAAATAAATAATAATAACTAATTAACAAGAGAGAGAGAGAGAGAGAGAGAGAGAAATGGCTAAAGGCTGCCATGAAGGGAGTGCCGGAGGCTCTCAGGTTGAGCTGCAGAATAGCAGCGGTGGCGCTGCTCTCCAGGTTCCTGCTCCCCTTCCCCATAGGCAACACCTAAGAATAAGAACCTCCCCCCAAAAAAAAAACCCTAGCTACAATGCCCCCTTCCCCTTTTCCTTTTCTTTCTTCTTTATCCTTTTTTTTTTCTTTTTTGCCACACTGCCAGCACACACTCGACCAGCACCAGCTCCCTTATGTGCCCAGTGCATCTTCTTCTAGCCAGCACAACACATGCCTCCCTCCAACACACACACACACACACACACACACACACAGACAAGGCCATTTGTTTTAGTTTGCATGGCCGGGTCACATCAAGGACCCGTCCCACACCTTTTTTTTTTTGTTTGTAATTTCATTTCCATGCCCTCTTTTTCTTTGCTTTCTCTTGAATCGGATGCTCCTAGTTGCTCCTCTAATTTTAGAGCATGGCCCACACGCATGTTGAAGCCCTCCAAGCCCAGGAACATGCACGACCTTCTACAATGCACACAACCAGCCCACGGGTTTTCCAAAGCTCAAGGTTTCCATCACAGCTCCATATGCCCATTAAACTTAAACCCAGTGCATGCATGCTCTTCCCTTGTGGTCACATCACCACATGGGTTTCTTTTTCTATTCTACCATGCACACGACTCGACCTCTCACATCCATTTTTCTTGGCACACGTCCCTTCTTCACGTATATGCGGCGTGTCCTTGTCACGAGCATGGCTCATGGTCACATTTTTAATTTCAATTTTAATTTTCCAAATTGTCCTACAAATACCAAGTACCAAAAATCCATAAATTATCAAATAATGATACAAATATTATAAATGGAGCTCAATGTTAAAATATGGGACATAATCGGGCATTTAATTAAAATTATAGTCTTTAATGCATGAATTTAAATACCTAATTATGCAACTTTGATGCGTAATCAACCCTAACCGCACGAATCAACCGAATATCGACGGCTTACATGCCAAGAGAAGGGAGAAAGAATCGCCGGAGAGCACTTGTGGAGAGTTTCCGAGGCTAGAGAGAGAATGAGAATCAAAACCCTAATTTTTATAGAGAGAGAGTGAGAGAGAGAGAGAGAGAATGAAAGCTATGAAGAAATAAACATAACTTAACCCTTATTAACTCTAGCCGCAGGAAAATCGTTGACGGTTTTTATGGGCTTGACAAAACTGTCGACGATTTGACTTTTAAATAGCTCTCGGTAGTTTACCTGCAGGAAAACCATCAACGGTTTTTTTGATCCTCACGAAACCGGCGACAGTTTGGTCCTGACAAAACCCTTTTTCCTCTTTTTCCTTTCCTTTCTCTTTTATTTATTTATTTATTTATTTCTTTATTTTCTTGGTTCGGGTTACTATAGATAGCCTATATCCTTTGCATCTTTATTTATTTATTTATTTTTACCAAATTTGAAATAAATTGACTGCCCCAACCATAACTAGAATTGGACAATTCAGAAGCACTCAACATTCTTATGGAGACTAAATAAATAAAATGGTACATGGATCAGTCTCTTTTATTTAATTGGTCAATTTAGAACTATGTACGTAATCCAACCAGCGTCCTAAATCTTAACCGTATCATTGAAGCAGAAGGCATAAATCATGCAATTAATTTATTCATTTGTTATACCTTTTATGTTCTACTTTATTTATTCCATATAGATGAATAGAATACATGTACCCTAATATACTAGCTAATAAACAAGTTTCGAGATGTGCATCAAAAGAAGCATATAGACCAAAAGAGTACATATGTTGAATAATTGAAGCGTCTTAACACATGTAAATATTACACAAATATACATACAAACCCAAGTCCTACGAACATAGTAGAGGGAGATGACACCGAAATGCATGTAGACATATGTAAGGCAGAAAGAGAGAAAAAAAAAGGTGGAAATAGAAAAAGAAAAAAAAAAAAAAACAAACACACACCCACATAGATACACAAAGCGACTAATAAAAGATAATAAGCATTCAATGTGTTGCCTCTTGCAAAAACAAAACTAAAAATAATACAATGTGGTACATAGTACGTACTTAATATAGAATTTGACTAGAAAATATTTAGTAAAAAAAAGTTACCATTTAGCAAATTACCCTTGGGCCGCTCAATCGGATATTTTAATTACTTTTTAACATTTTGTTAGTTTATCAAAATAAATAAATCACAAACGAGGCTAAAACAAATACTTAGAATTATATATAAAAAAAGGGTTAAAAACTACAAAAATTCAAAAAAAATCTAAAAGATAGGGTTTTTTTTTCTCAATTTTCATGTGAAGAATTTGAAACTTTCTTTAATTAGTACTTACCACTCCAAATTATTTTGAATCATCAAGAATAGTTCAAATTAGCTAAAACACCTAAAGTTGAAAAAATAAATAAAGAAAAAGGGAGAATCAGAGTTTTAGATGCCCAAATTCTCAATGTGAATTTTATGAATTGAGTTTTGACTATTTAATCAAAAATGGCTTTTGAAAATGTCTTTTTTAGCATAAGCTCTAATTTCTATGAGTATTAGTTTTGATGTTTATATGTGAACAATAAATTAATTCACTTATCCATTTATAGTATTCATGGAAAACACAATAATGCATGTATAGTGTTTGATGAGATGCTTATAAGAGGTGATCTCTTGGACTATTGATGGCTCAAGAGGGAAAACTTATTTAGGGGAAATCTCTATTAAAAAATAAATATATTATTTTTAAATTGTGGATTGAGATCTCTTGCAATTTTACATACTATTTGCTAAAATAGTCTAGTTTCATCCAACAAATAACATATTCCTTTATGACCAAATAGTTCCTATATGAGATTTGGATACTTCTACATTTAAGAAGTATTTCAATGGTCCCAAATCTTTGGTTTGAAAATTAGTCTATAGAAAATATTTAAGGCTATGAAGATTCTTGTTGGCCTAATAAGGCTTACAATTCTTATTTTGATGATAACAAATCACATGATATGTTTAATATGTTTCAAGTAAAAGTTTTCAGGAAAATAACAGAGCTCGAGTGCATAAGAAAGTTTATGGATTACAAAGAGCATGAAGAACAAAGTGATATTGAAAAATTCAAAGGAAAGATTGCAACTATAAAGATGATGGAAGAACAAGTTTGAAGACTAAACGAATTATACTTTTAAGGATATTCTAAAATGTAAGTACTTCAAAGTAAATCTTAAGTATAAAGTGATTTGAAGCTCATAGAAAGTCAAAAATATGTATTTATACATATACCCTAAAGAATAATTTTCAAATCAATAAAAAGAAAGGGTTTAAGAAAAGGAAATTTTTTGAAATAATGAAGGGCCAAACGACTGCCATGATGAGGTAGGCGACTGCTAAATTAAATAGAAGGTTTTTTTTTTTTAAAAGTCAGTAGCTAGACAGGCGATTGCTTAAACTGACAGGCGCCTATGTGAACAAACCAAGCGACTGCCTTGGTTCTGGCAGGCGACTACCTGCATTCTGTGTTGAGAGTTGTTTTGTGACAGGCGACTGTCACTCGAACGTTAGTAATAAATTTTTTAAAGAGAAGATTTTTTGAACCACGTTTTTGAATATATTTATTTCAAAATATTTGGAAATAAATTTTAGAAATCCTTAGGAGCAATGGATGATTTCTAAAGCCTTTATAAATAGTCATAATCTCAAAATTTTAAATATGATGAGAAAAGAAAGGATAGAGAGAACATTGATGAGATATTCAAAAGAGTTTTGAAGTTGAGCAAATTCTCTAAAGTTTCCAGATCTAGTGATTTTCAACAAAGTTTCTGATTTAGAAATATTCAAAGGCTTATAGATCAAAGTAAGTTTTCAAAGGTTTTAGATCGACCGATCTTCAAGTATTCAAAATTCTATTTTTAAAGGATCTATAACTCTTTCACGGTTAAATCTCTGACCTGAAATTGATTTATATTTTGAAGCAAAGTTTTCCAACAATCAGAATCTTTCATTTTCTTTGGAAAAATATTAAGTAATTCATTCTAAGTATTGTACTTGAAATTTCTTATATTTGAATTACTTTGAGGTATAAAGTGAGCTGATCATTGTACTAATTTACTCTATTGTGAGAGTTCTCCTTTGTACAAAAATTTCCTTATTATCTTTCCAAAGCGATTCAAAGTTGTTGAATCGTTGAGCCAAATAAGGGGTTATTATTTGGAGAGGCGGGCTCTAGCCTAATCAAAGAAGTGTGTTGTAAATTGGTATTGTTCCACCAGGTAACGGAACTGATATAGTGGAATCCTTTGGTGTTTTTGCCAAAGGCGAGGATGTAGGCTGTGTTGAAACCGAACCTCGTAAAAACTCTTGTCTCTTTCTCTCTGATTTACTTTACATTCCTTACTTGCTATTGTTATATGATTTATATGTGCAGGTTGCAGGTTCTAAATTGAGAAAGAAATAAAAAGTACTTGATATTTAGAAAGTACGTTTTGATTAATCGTTTGCGGAAACCCAAGAAGAGAGTACATTGATTAATCTGCGGAAATCTTAATCAAGTAAAGTGTATGCTAAGAGTTTACAGGGAAATCAACAAAATCTTTTACATTTTGATTGAGTGATTGAATTATCATGATTTCATTGATTGACTTGTAAATTTAAATTTCAATATTCTTGAGTGTGGTTATCATTCATATATATCTTATTTTTTGGGTTGTTAAAATCAAAAGTCTATAAATCATTAAAATATTAAAAAGAATCCAATTCACCCCTCCTTTTGGGAAGCTATTCCTCATTTCAATCCTGATTGCCATCACTTGTAATTACACAATATCATCCACATACATAATGGGAAGGATGCTACCCGATGAAGTACGACGATAAAACACAGAGTGATCCACTGCACACCGTTGAAGACCAAACTCAAGTACTACAAAATTGAATAGAAAAACCTTGCTCTGGGAGACTATTTTAAACCACATAGTGCCTTCTTGAGCTGACACACTAAACTTGAGTCTTCCTGAGCAACAAACCTAGGTGGTTGCTCCATATAGACCTCCTCCTCAAGATCACCATGTAAGAAGACATTCTTTATATATAACTTATGTAGAGGCCAATGAAAAGTGGTGGCCAAGGAGGTGAATAGCATACTGATGTGAGTTTGGGAATTAAGGAAAAAGTGTTGGAATAATCCAAACCATACACCTAAGTATACCCCTTAGAAACAAGGCATGCCTTTGGATGAGCCACAAAACCATTAGGGTTGAGTTTCACAGTGTATACCCAATGGCAACCAACCATAGATTTGTTAGGAAGAAGAGACACCAATTCCCAAGTATCAATGTCTTGTAAAGCATTCATCTTTTCAACCATGACAATCCCCAACTTAGAGTGGGCTAAGGCTTCTGAAACAGATTTAAGAAGGGTTGTAGATGATAGAATGGTATCAAAACAATAATAGGAGGGTGATAATAAGTCATAGAAAACATAATTGGATATGGGGTGTTGTGTACATATGCGTTTACCTTTCCAGATAGCAATGGGAGGATCAACGTTATGGGGTTTATGATCATCAAATGTGGAAAGCAAAAGCATGGTAGTAGAAGCTAGAGAGGACTCTTTTTCTTGGAGTCACCGTCATGAATACATATGCAAATTAGGACAATTGAGTTGATGAGAAGGACTCAAATTACATGGAGACATAGGTGGTTGATTGGGTAAGGATAGTAAATTAGAGTGTGGAAGATTAGGCAAAGGAGGAGACTTATTGAGATTAGAAGCATTTAGGGATTGACTGTAGTATGGAGTATACTCGAAAAAGGTAACATTTGCAGAAACAAAGAGGTGTTGCAAAGTAAGACTATAACGACAATATCCCTTTTGAGTAATATGAGTAACCTAGAAAGAAACATTTTATAGCACAAAGATCTAACTTATCTACCTCGAGAGTTAGTTGATGGAGAAAGGGCTCACAACTGGTAAGGGAGAAAAAAGGGACGTGAAAGAAGGACGAAAGAGAATAAATTATAATAAAGGGAGGAAGAAACGGGAAGAGAATAGGAAAAAGCAAGTAGAGGGAGAGGAGAGAGAGAGGGGACCAAGAAAGACAAAGAGAGAAAAATAAACAAAAGGAAGAAGAAGTAAAAGTCAAGAAAGAAGAGTGGGAGAATCAAGGAAGAAAAGAACGCTACCTTTCCCTTCTTTTCTCCCCCTCAGGTGACTTGAAAGAGAACTGAGTCTGGGATTTTACCACTAAGAATAACAGATACAACATCAAGCTGAAAAGATGGCACAGCAATAAGTACAATATTGCTCTAGAATAGTATTGAATGCTGCTATCTTATTTGTTATAACCAAAAGTAATGCTGGGATAAATCATACATACGTGTAATGTCCCCGCTAGAGTAACAAAAGCTTGGCAATAATTCCCACAAGAGGGAACTGTCAAGCACGTAATCTTCCTAAATCCGCATTCTTTTCTCTTATCATCAAAGGACCATATGGAGCAAGTGGTCAGAATTTTCCTAATCCTTCTAAATAAATCGGAATAGTCTTAGATCACTAGCATATTCTTTTCATCCACCTTTTGTCCAGTTGTTATCCCGTGACACAATAAGGGAACATGCCCCCCTTTGGGATTTTAGATTCCATCCCAATACTCACAAACCAGTAGCCATACCACTATCAAAGAAGAAGAACAATAACAACTAACTGGCACCCACATGAGGTGAATCACCGAACAACCACGGATGAGGTGAACCACCATATTAAAAAAATTCCATAGCCTACCAGCAAAACTTATGAAACAGCTGCCATTGCTCCTACTAAGAAGACTCACAAATAGCATTTTATGAACCCGAACAACAAACTAACAATTACCACGAGTCATGGTTGAAAGCTATTTATATATTTCCTACAAAAAAAAAAAAACTGGTTTTAGTGATGAAGTATTAGGAACGATTTTGAATTTCGTCACTAAAAGTGTCATATTAGTCATGGTTTGTTAAAATCGTCACTATCATCACTGAAACCCATTTTCCCGCTAATACTATCGCGGGAACACTTTTCTGGATCAAACTTCTCGGAAAAACATTAGCAGCATTTTAAAAGGTAGTAGTGCCATTTTGAATCGTCACTATGTTACCGTTATTATTGACTGTTCATGGGGCGTACTAATATGACTAATGTGCATTATAGTAATGGTTCCCTAAACGCGTTTACTAATCTCTGTAGTAGTCACATTGTTAGAACCATCATTAATAATGGCATTGTTGATGGGAAAAGGTCACAATATTAGTGTGGTTCTTAGAATCGCCCTCAGACTGTATTTTAGTAACAGTTCCTGAAAAACTCCACTAATAGTTTTGTATAGTCCACGGTTTTGTAGAACCGGACTAAATAATGCATTCGGTTGACTGGGAAATATTAACAATATTATTACGTTCTAAGAGCCCTCACTTTAGTCTATTTTGTAAAGGGTTTTTAAGCCGTCACTAGTTAGTCCTTGTATTAGTAACAATTTGTAGAACTGTAACTATAATGTGCTTTGTTACTTAGTACGAAAGGTAGACAATATTAGTGACGATTTTCCAAAACCATTACTAATATCTATTATAGTCATTGGTTTTTTCTGAACCGTCAAATTTTCTATTATTAGTCGATGATGTTTTCTAAATTAGAATTAATCGTCACTAAATAGTCTTGTATAAATCTTGTATCTGTGTTGAGTTTATGCCATATTAGACTATTTTTTTAAATGCAATAGATTGAGCGATATTTTGAAGCCGTTCATCACAGTGAAGGAATGGAGCTTCAGAAAAAGAATAGTTCCTTGTTTCAAATATCTATTGGTGTGGTTGCTCGTTGAGATGATTACAATTTGGAAGGGTCGACTAGTGAAGACTGTTTCGTAGTAGTGGACAAACAAAGAAGTTGCCTGTATTGTCTTGGGGCAAACAGGGTAGGAAATAATGTGTTGTAGTGCTGCTAGCCTACTTAAGCTAGTCTGATGGACAACAGGCATACTACGACACCGTCCACTATAATTAAAATGCATTTATTGATGGCTGCGAACTGACCTAGCTGATGATTCAACCAAACACATCGGCCAGGACTGGGTATTTGTTCTTAACAAATATCTTGGACTACAAATGTTGAAGAGTTTTCATTGATAGTTAACATTGGTTGAAAGATTCTCCAACAAACCTCTTTAAGTCATACTTTTAATCTGCAATGATTGGACTGATTTTTTAAACTAATAGAGTTTGGATAGATCATTTGAACTATTCAATCATCACTTAAGGTAAAAAGGAATGGGATGCAAGAAAAATACACAACATGCTTAGTTCAAATGTAGATGTATTGGTGGGGTTGCTTCTGAAGACATTACAATTTAGCAGGTCCTAGGCTTAACGAGTCTATCTTCATAATAGTGGCGACTAGTAATGTGCGGGAATTAAACCTCCACTTCACAGTCCTATTAAAATATCATATATGTGCATTAAATAAATTGGCGGCAATATAAAGCGGCAGACATGATTTTATCGGAGTTCCGACCATACGGCCTACTTCCCCGCCTCTGACTCGCAGGATCGAGGAATTCCCTATTGCTCACTTAACGAGTGGAGTGGCACCGTATACAACAGCAGGTCATTTCAAGGGCGTGACCTCAACCTTTACAACCTCTTTAAGCGGACTAAATTAAAATCTTTGCAGGCCATCGCTGGAAATCAATGATAATCACACAATTTGTGTAAAATTTTAATGCTTCTAACACAAGCCGATTTTGTATTAGTAATAACCATGCACGTACAGTTATAAGATCTATAATCTCATTGAGACAATTACAGCTCTCAGATAATTTTCAGTATGACATCAAAGTGTGAGAGTGTGCTATACGAATATCTTGAAAAACAATATTTATAATACACCACCACAAATAAAAGGTTTCAATATTTTCAAAAGTATATAAATATTAAGGAAATATTTCCAAACTCAACACAAAGATACTTTAGGAACACAGCTTGTCAAAAATATTTTCTTCACGAAAATACAATACAAAGTAGATCTGCATAAAATGCAAAGCTCACAAGCTGTAAAAGTTTCCCCATAAATGAATTTAATGAATTAATCTATCGGTAAACACTTTGGTTTGGGCTTCACTTTCAATAAAATCACAAGCACTCACAACAGATAAGGTGTAAGCTTCTATAGGAATTTTAGGATGTCTCTCATTACTCTCACTAAATAATTATTTTCAAGGGCATGCTAAAGGGAGGATTAGTTGGGCTTGTATGTGAAGGAAAGCACTAGAAGTTTCATCAGAGAGAAATTTTCTTAATCGACTATAATTAATTCCTTAATCTTTGAAATGGGAGCATATATATAGTCTTTTCCCCAAACTTAACCATTGGGACACACACGGGGATATTTAAAATATTTTAAAACATTTTACCCTAATTACCCGGTTGCGCAATAAAAATATATGGCCACCCGAAGTTTCAGTCGTCCAACACTCAACCTAGAAATTTGAATTTCAACTCAAGTTCTTAGGACAGGTTCGGGTGTTTTAACTAAGGTGATTTTTCCACGTCCAAGGTTCAGACCCTGGTGGTTCATGTTTTGTCTTCCGGCTTCATACTTTGTCACCCCTTGTATTTTGAACTAAGTATTCCGGGCGCCCGGGGAAGTAAAAAAAGTCATTATTTATGGTCGTTGACGGTGAATAAGTGCATTCATTTTCCGGCCGTTGCCCAAGCCTAGTCACCTTTTTTACTTTTTTCCTATTCGGTTTCTACCAAGGACGTTTTTTACCGCGCTAGGCTTGTTTGCCCAAAGCCTTTCAACTTAAAAATTTGTCTTGTTTTTTAGTATAGTTTACATCATGTTTTCATATTATGATTTTGTAGATTAGAGGGGAGTGGTGCACAGGGGTTATTGAAGGGAACCTAGGGTCGTCTAAGGTCTGGGCATTTTAATTTAGCCTAAAACTTTTTGCGTCGTTCGACTGACAGTCTTTTTTTCTGGTCGATCTTTTAGTCCTATCATGTATGTGATGCATATATTATAGACCATATTAAATATTACAGACCTAAAATAATAAGCAAATACAATAAGAGAGAGGTCTTCAAATCTTTTGCTACTTAGGTCCATATCTGAATATGCTGGGGTATGTGCTCTTTAAAGTCTTTCCGGCGTCTATTTCATTCACTTTCGTGTGTGTGGTTTCTGAAAGATTAACCTTTCAAATACTAGGCACACTCTAAGTAACATACGGTTTTGTTATTATCAAAACTAGGGATCGATTCAAAAGTCAACAATTTCCCCATTTTTGATTACATTAAAACTCACAGAGGAATGGGTTAATCTTTGAAAAGGCTCCCCTAATAAATATGCTAATTAATGATAGACAATATAACCAAGCATCTACCGACAAAGGCATCTCAATTGATTTGCTTTAATTTTTGCGTTAAAGCACACTTTGAGCTCAGACCAGTAAAATTCTGAGTGTAAGAGATATACAACATTTTGCCTCAAACAATTCCCCTTTTTGGCATCAACAAAAGGTTAAAGTTAAAAATATAAAAATTGAGCGTATAGTTTTTGCTTAAACAAAATTTGAACTCCCTCCAAAAGTAATGTATCTTAAACCACTCCCCTATTTGATTTGAAATTTGGTGTAGCAATAAAGCACACAAAAAAGGGTATCATTGGTCATTACAGATTAAAAGACATGATAAGCAAGGTTAACCCAAAATATACACAAACCAGTGCAATTGAAACATATCTAAGGACCCGTGAAATATTGGAATTTACGTAATTGCATAAGATAGTAAAATAGTTGGTTTGATCACCGTTTTCTTCGTAACTAATTCACATCAATTTCGTATGTACTCACTAAATCAGTTTTCTGCATTTTAATATATGTTAAATCAAAATAATAACACAGAGATAAGAGTTTAGTTTTGAAAATAGTTTTTGCCGAAGAAAAAAAAATTATTTCCCCTTTGATTGTTTTTCAGAGGTACTGGGGTTGTTCTTACTGAAAAAGAATTTTAATTTTGCAAGCAGCAAAGTGTGTCTAGTTGACATTTAAGTCAATTCATAATAAGCCAAATCATAACCATATAGTCCAAGAGAAATATCCAATTTTAGAGTGCAAGATCATATGCAACTTTGAAATAGTTTTTTTTCTAAACAATATATTTCAGCTTTAAAGATGTTCATTAAATTACAATAAAAACAAAACTTTGAGAAATTCCACATAATAACTTGAGCACGTCTAGGTCTAAAAATAAATGAGCAGCAACAATGTAATGTTAGTTAAGGTCTCCCTTATGATTTTGAATCCTAGTCGGATAAATAATAGTTATACTGAATCAAAGATTTATTCATAAGGCTACATCAGTATAGTAATCTTTTAAAATTTCATGATCAATAAACTATACTGTTCGATTAATTCATTCAAGCAGTAACAGTTTTTTTATATGTCTCCCGTAGAGCCTTCAAATTGTCATCAGAAAATATTACTAAGGCTAAATGATCTTAATACCTAGCACAAATTATATCTATTCATAGAACTTTAGCCTGATATGAATGTTCAGGGTTTTTCTGAAGAGCCGCAATATTCAAAATTTATGATGCATATGAGTTCCTTAATCTCTTTTCTATAGGGATGAGCTTGAGCTCCCCTAATTATTTGTTATTAGTGTGAAGATGAATTTAATTTATTCATGATTTCCTCTCCTTTTAAGATTTTAAAAAACTTTAACTTTATCATAATCATATTTGTACAAGTAGTTATTTGGGAAAAATCCTGTCAAAATTTTGGTCAGTATGTCCTTTTTAAATCGGACATTTCCCATAAACTGTACCTTAATACAGGTTTTTTTCCATCAAATGTTCATATAAGTCGATCCAAAAACTAAATTCCCTACTAGCAATGCAATTCTCCTCACTGCATCTGCCATGAAGGGAAGGCAGTCTAGACTAAGCATGCAATATGTAGCAATTATCAATTCAATAAATACCAATCTCATCATGTTGAATTTGTGTATTCCTAGAGGGGGATGAATTAAATTTTAAATTTATCTCCTATGTTACGAGATAGTCATATAAAATACAACTTAGGGTTTTTTTATGCAATTTCAAATTGCACTTGATAAATATAATATGCATAAATTTTAAATATGCGCAATCCTTCACATCATAACATAACACTTGCGTAGAATATAAGTGCGGAAATATAAACATAACACCTGTTTTTATTGGTGTTTGGCAATTGTGCCTACTGGTCCCCCCGCCTCTCGCTTACAGCCCGATATCCCACTACTGCTCATTTAACGTGTGGAGCAGTACCGATTACAACTAGGTCATTTAATGAGATAAGCCTGACCCACACGCCTTACTAGATGAACACCCCAAACTTTCCTAAAAAACCAACCGAGTCCTAAGCCCAGTTTTCGAGACTATTCAACAGGTCTGTCTGTCCCCTTTTCATGCTCGTTCCGGAGTACATCCCAACATTTGATATCCATTTTTTTGCGTACATGGACATGCTTCTTACTCTACGCTAATGCGATATGTTCGTTAAACACAAAATAATCAATCCACACCCATCAGGTAAGAATGTAAACCACCAAGGGTGTTTATGCTCAATTTAACTCAATATAATGATTAATACCAGTCAAGCACAAGAGTGGTTTCAACGCAAACTAATCTTTGAAATGCAGGATATGAAACTCGCAATATTAGATTAGTGTTTCAAAGATGCTAGCAATATTATTCAATGAAATTCAAATATTTATCAATTGTATCAGTGCAAGTTTTTTTAAACAGCTTTGGATAAGATATTTTGCACGCAAAATAATTACTTAAAGGAATCTTGCATGACAGTGCAAAGATCATCAAGCTAAATAGGTTTCTTCTCAGC